>NW_014569705.1:86985-99485 GCF_001313835.1 Polistes canadensis | reverse complement strand
AGAGAGAGAGAGAGTATGAAAGGAAAAATTAAAAATAAAAAAAGGAACTAATCTCAAACGGTGGACTTGGCGTTTTGCATTTTAACGAGTTCTCGGCTTGTGAGTAAAATTATTCACACACACAAACACACACACACACGTGTTTAACGGAGAAAGAGGAAAAACATACGCCATAGAAGAAAGTAGAAAGAGAAGAGAAGAGAAGAGAGTGAGAAAGATAGAGTGGGGGAAAAAGAGTTTAGTTTAATCGTCCAAACGATGCCGATAATTACCGTATAAACCGAAAGAAATTAATCAAGACGTAAAAGGAACACCTGTTCTCCAATTATCCTAATGATTCAATCGTGTACTCTTTTGCTGCCTTCTCAAAAAGGTGATCCGTCTTACTTGACGATATTAGATTGGTTAACTTCGTTTTAAGATAAAGTTCCTTAAAAGAAGATAAAAAGACAAAGACATATACACACACATCCACACACACATAGAAAGAAAATAAATAAGAAAGAAAAAGAGAAGATGATGAAAAATAAGAAGAAGAAGAAGAAGAAGAAGATGAAGATGAAGATGATGAAAAAGAAAGCAGATGATGAAGGCACGATCCATTAGTAGGCACGTCAATTCGCTCTTAAGAAGCGACTGACTTAAAGCCGCTTCTATCTAATTCTTTTTTTTTCTTGTCTTTTTTTTAATCATGTATATATATATATCTTTCTCGCTCTTTCTTTATATTTTTTTTTAATCTTTCTAAACCGTTCTCCTCCGTACTTATTAGCAGAGACTGCGCTGCTCGGCTTTTACCTTTCCTTCTCGCACGCGGTATCTTAATTAATGATAATTCGATTAGCCGGACAAGATTGAACCACGACTAAGCAGACTCTTCCAAAGTTATTCTTCTTCCTATTTTTTAATATCTTCTTTTTTGTTGTTTTTGGTTTTTACATTTTATTTTCATTCCTTTTTTTCACACATTGTCTTTTGAAATAATATTTATTTTTTATTTTGTTCAATTCATCCGCTCATCCCACTCATTCTCCCACTTCCCAAAATATCGATCTTTATTTATTGTTCTTTTTCTTTTAATTGCATTTTTATTCCTTGTCTTTTCCCAAATATTTGGTTTGCGTTCAATTCATTCCTTTCAAAAATATCATCCCTTCGTTTATTATTTTCTCTTTATTATTATTTCTTTCATTTTTCTTTTCGATCAATTTGTTTGTTCTCTTTTGCGCATCGTATTCGTATTATTTTTTCCTATTCTTTTTTAATTATTATTCCTTTTGTTTTTTAGTTTCTTATCAAGAATCAGCTACCACGAGTAGTAGTTTCCTTTTGTCATCTCAACAGATGATATCTCGATCTGACATCGGCGATTAAGAAGCAATTAACGTCAACCTTTGCCAAAAATCACGCGTCACCCTTCTCTCTCTCTCTCACACACACACACACACACACACACTCTCTCTTTCTCTCTTTCACACCCAGTCCCATCCTCCTTCTTCTTCTCTTTCTCTTTTCATCGTACACAACTTATGTGAGATTAATTGGATTGATATTGAAATTTATTTCTCGATGTAACCTTCTACCGATGATCTAACTTCAATCATGTTCAACCATAACGATCTCACCATGAAAACTATCGAAGAACAAATTTGTTTTCTTTTCATTTAATTATTAGGTATCTCAATTTTATCTCCTTTTCTTTTTCTATTTTTTTTTCTCTTTATAATTTTTATCTAATAATTATTTTCATTTATATTTGCCTATTAAAAGAAACGCCCACGTGTTCCGGTACGATTTCGATTTATCCCCATCCCATCCCATAATCGTTTTATTTCATTAAGTTTATTAACTCTCGTGAATATTGTAATTTTTTTTCTTATTATTTGATTTGCGCGAATAAAAGAAAAGTCCCCACTGGTCTCGTACGGTTTCGATTATGTGATTTTTGTTATTTCCCCATAACTGTTTTACTTTTATTAGCCCCTAAACTCGTCATCGTTTCTATCCGTCTCTTTCTTTCTCAATTCACCCTCGTGGTCTTCTCTCTCCCTCTCTCTCTCTCTTTCTCTTTCGATAACGGTAGTAGCACCCGTACGAAATTGTTTTGTCGATTCTGACCTTTCCACCGAAAGTGTTGCGTCGATACGTGCACCTGCACGAAACGCGAACGCGGTAGGTAGAATGACACGAAAACGACGCTCGTTTTCATTGCTCGAAGGATAAATTCGACCTTCCCGACGAAAGTGTGCCTCGAAATTGGAATTATTGGATATACGTTTACTCGATGACCGACATATATATGTGGATGTGTGTTTCTAGGTGCATGTGTGTGTGTGTGTGTGTTTATATACACCCATATCTATCTATTTACATTAATAATATTTATGTGAGTTAATAGTTACGTCATTTAATCATCGATTATCTAATCGCTTAAATCGATCTTATTTAATGTCATTTCGTATTAATTTATTTGACAAATTTTTATGGTAAATTTTGTAATAATATACGTCATACATTTAATATTATCTTTTAAGTTAAAATTATTTAACTTATCTCTCTGAAACAAGTGTATTTTATTACTTGTAATATGTGTGTAAGAAAAAAATATATATTAAATATATTTTTCAAATAAAAATATATCTTAGAGTAAATGTAAGGATAATCTAACCGTGTATATATTGCAACTTTCCACAAAAAATATAGAAAATAAATTTAAAAAATTGGTTTAATTAAAAAATTAAATTGAAACAATTTACGCGCGCGTTTAATTACGATTTGCAATATACCTAAATAATCCAACAAAAAAAAATTCGTTTAAATGTTTTAAAAATAAAATGATATTCGAGTAAATCTACGTAAGTAAATTGGAAAATGAGAACATAAATTCAGATATGTGTGCACGTTGGTATATATAAACATACATTCACCGTATATAATTATGCATATGTATAGATAGATAGATATGGGAAAAAAAAAAGTCAGTGGGAAAGACTTTCTAAAGGGCTTCGGTTTGACTGTACTCGGACTGCGAATTAACGCGGCTGCCGTGTCGTCGGAGTTGAGATCGTCAACGATAATAACGATTTTCCAATTATACGCTAACATTACCGGCAAGCTATCCGTGCGACTTGAACGACAGAATACATACACACACACCCACACACCAACAAATACACAGGACGTATACACACATTTGCAAATAATCGGCAGACACGTATCTACGTAGCTTTTTTTAATGACATGTGATGATAGCCGTATAGTAAAAGCACACGCACGAGGCCAATCAATTTATGCTGACATCATTTTCAAATATTACATACAAATATTATATTGAATTTTCTATTCCATTTAAATCTTTATACGTTTTATGATAAAAATAAGAGAATGAATTATTTTCAAAGAGAAGAAAAAATAACTCGTTCTCTAATGGCTAACGAGCGTGCACCGTCGGACCATTCAAACGATAATACCGTCCTACCTAAATAACCCTAATTCATTCTAATTTCAGATAAATATGATCCTTTTACAAATAATACAATGTTTTAATCTGATTTAGAATAAATGACCCATTTGAAATAATTAATACGATATAATATAATATATCAACGATATTATCAATATATCTTCATAAAAAAAGAAAACCATTATACAAATATCGATTAAACATATTAAACCTGTATAATAATAATTATCAAATTAAATATATAACGCAACTTAAGTCTTAATACATTTTTAAATAAAATAATAATATAGAGAGTACATAAAAAAAAAATTCTCGATATAAATAGGAAAAATATTTCTAAAAAACAGTAATAGATTTTAAAAAATATTTTGGAAAATATATTATAAAAGAAATGTATGTATGTTTGTGTGTGCATGTGCATGTGCATGTGTATACGTATGTGATAAACAAAGGAGTACCAGCGTTCTCCTGAGTCTCGCGATTATTGTCTTCCATCTCTTGATGATTCCTTTTGTGATTAGCCAGGCCAAGTATGGCATCGATGCTGTGTCGTGGGGTGCTGCTGGTTGGTTTTGGCAGGACAAGGTCCTGACTGTTTTGCGAGCTCGTTTCAACGAGCTGCTGCGAATCCATCGCCGTGTTAAATCTGACAAATCCGAAGAAGAAGACGACGGAATGATGATGTCACTGGATTTATCGTGAACGTTTTTTTTGATTATATTTTGATTTGATCTTTTATCCGTCCGATTGGACGAGAAGTTCACTTTCCGAGTACGAGTTAACACACGTTTTAGCGTAGAAAACAACGAGAGGACATTTTTTTTTGTTTGTTCCTCGACGCGCGAAACAACGCGTGTTTATTTTCTTAGTATTTCTCTTCTTTTTTTTTTATTTCTTTTTGCCCAATCGTTTTTCTCACACGTTACGAATTTTTAAGGCCACTCGTAAGCAACTAAACGATTATTATAATTTAAACTATATCAACAAATTTAATTTCAAAAGTCACGAGAATAATTAATTATTTCACTGTCCGAAATATCACTTTTTTATTTCCTTTTTTTTTCTTTTACGTAGAAATCAAATGTCAACGAATTATTTTCACGATGACATTTTCGTGGAATAACGCACCGTTACACGGATCTCGTCATATTTTTTAATAACACCGCACCAAAACAAGCAAAACAAAAAAAAAAAACCAAAACCAGACAAACTAGATCGACGATGATCACCCCCTTATCTCTCTCTCTCTCTCTCTCTCTCTCTTTGTCTCTCTCTCTCTCTCTCTCGAAGAATAAAATATACTCTTTCCTCTTCTTCTTATCTCTAATGTTTCTTGCACGATCAACAATATTTTTAAGTAGAATCCTTTCCTGACGTGTCAAACCTCTTGAAGAAAAAACACTAGCTTGAAATATTAAACTTGGCTCGATTAAATCACTTACTTTGTATAGTTATTTAGTCAAAGCGGTTAGATCTTGACACGAGTTAGGTGAAAATTGTAATGATCTTTGGTTTGATAGATTGTAATTTTTGTCTTCTGTTTCTATCAGTTCTCTCTCTTTCTCTCTTTATCTATTTCTGTTTGCCTCTCTTTCTCCCTCTTGTTCTCTCTCTCTCTCTCTCTCTTTCTCTCTTTATCTGAGTGTGTATGTCTGTCTCTCTTTAACCCAAAATACGTAATGTCGTATGTAAGGGGTCGAAGGTTTGAGAAGTGAGAGAACGTGCGTCCTACTCGAGGACTAGCCGGCCGTCGTCTAGCGGGGTGGCCTTTGTTGCAGCTGCACACAACTACTCTTAGTCGAGAGAGCCACGATAGATAGATAGAACCGTGAGGGAAGAAAGAGGAGGAGGGGAGGTGGATCCTGGAGTTAAACGTAATGGGCGTGGTTTCGATCGGCCAATGGTAAGAAAGCCCGAGGTTGTTTCTAACCAATGGCAGGAGAGATCGACGAACATGGCGAGTCAGTGGTGCTCAATCCCACTCTTACATTTTATTCTTTACCCAACCCCCAATCTGATATTCTAACACGGTGGGGAGAGTTTTCGGCTTGCGTTAGACTCCGAAAGGGGTGGAATGGTCGAACGACGAGTTTTCTTCTGGCTTCTGTGACAACCTACGTGCGTTTCCACTCTCTCTATGTGTGTGTGTATGTGTATGTGTATGTATGTATGTATGCATGTGTGTAGATCTTTAGTAGACTGTGTGTATATTTGTGTAAGAGAGGTGGGAAGAGGGAAGGGTTCTAGATGTGCGCAAAAGCGAACGTACCGAGGGCTGGTTCTCACCGATATACAAATGTTCTCAACATACGCACCTATACACCTTAATATACTTACTTGTACACATACCCATATGTATATATATATATAAATATATATATCTACTTACACAGGTTTAGAACGAGTGAGACGAAATACGCGTAGACACAGAGTGTACAGAGGGTGCCCGGTGTGGGTTGATTCTTGCGGCGGATTCTGGCATCCCCTGTAATTGCCAGAAATGAGGTAAAGCTTACCGCTTACGCCGAGCCTTCCATGCTTCTGTGTATGTGCTTCATACATTTCACTGACTTCGGACTACCTTAGACGTAGATTCCTATTAATGTTCTATATATCTTTTACGATGATATCGTTTTAAAAGATTATTCATATAATCATCGATTATATTTTATTATTTTTATATACGAGCACGTCTAACGAGAACTATTTGATAAAGCAACAAAAAGTTCCTTCTATCGTTAACAGAAATTACTTTCTAACGAAGTTTCGATCGATCCTTCGAAATTAATATAAATGAATTTGTTTGAATAAGAATATTAAACGATTCATATATTATTTTTATTTCAATTTAATGGGAAAGCGAGAAAGAGATTAACGTTCGAATTTGTACATACCTTTTTATCTTGAATTTACAATGGAAAGAACTTTTGTTACCCAACGAGAGTGAAAGAGAGAGAAATAGAGAGAGAGAGAGAGAGAGAGAGAGAGKGGGGGATGAAAAAACAAGAAAGAAGAAGAAGAAGAAGAAAGAAAAAAAAAAAAGAGGAAACGAGTGGATAACAGATTTTTATCCGCGCAGAACGTTCCTTTCATGAGTTTTCTGGATTTGCCTGGTGACAAAGCAGCAAAAAGCGGGAACGCTTTTCCGGTTAGCAGAACTGGCGCGCGTCGGGCTTGGAAATTGTTTCTTTTCCATTCCCGTAGACCAAAAACCAACGAGAGGACACAAAATAAATCCCTGTTTCCCATTCCACGCTCGATTCCGCGTATCGTCGTTACCATTTGGCGTTTTAGCCTGGGGGGAAGTGTACGCCCACAAAACCGCGCGACAAAAGATATCCGCCTCTAGCGAAACACACAGTAGCTTGCTCAAAATCGATCTAACTATATTGAGCTAAATTATACGTTGCGGATGAATTCACGTTTCGGCCGTTAGAGAAAAAGAACTTTCCCTATTTCCTATGGATTTCTATTACTTTGTATACAGTTTCTAATATCAAAGATACCTTACGTAGATCAATTTCTTTTGTTGATTTATATTTTGAAATAAAGATTCTCTTATGTTAGTTGTGTATTTCATGTTATTATATATTTATATTCCGGAATATACTGAAATAAAACTTTTTTTTTGCTTTTTATTTTATTTCTTTCTTGTTTAATATATATATATATTTAAATATTATTAGGATTAGTTATAGTGGTAATAAGAAATAAATTTTTAAATATACTTTTTTTGAAGTGTCATAAAAATTTTTTAAGTATTACGGGAATAAGATAAATGTGCTTGAATCTAATCTTAATTGAAAATATTTTTCAAATTGAAATTATACAAGAATTAGGGATAGTATAAAAAGTAAAATTAGAAATTACAGGAAACGTATGGGTAAAAAAATATGTTTTCTTTTGATTTAAATATATTTTGAACCGGATGATGTATTTAATAATAGGAGAAAGGATCGTGACACGTGTAGTTAGAACGAGAGAGAGAGAGAGAGAGAGAGAGAGATAGATAGAGAGAGAGGGGAGTAAGGGATAAAATCTCGGTAAAGGGTCTCTCTCGAAGGACAACAATGTTCCCACGAGCGTGCCGTGTCACATAGAATTTACTTATCTCTGCTCTTCGCGAATATTCCGAAGAGTCGATGAGTCCTCGACAACGCCATTTTCCACCCCGCCCAAATCTCGGCCACCAATCTTGTTCCTGGCTCCAACGTAGAAAAACAGACGGAGATAGACAAAAAGATAGATAGAGAAAGTAGAGTAGCTCTCTGGAGAAAAAGCTTTTAAGTCCCTCGTGGAAATCAGATCAGAGTTGCATTTAACCGGATCCCACTTACAGCGATAAATATCTGACAAAGAAGAAATGAATGAGAAAGAAAGAGATAGTAAGAGAAGAAAGAATTAGGAACCAACGGTATTAGATCAACCACATTTATTTTCTAACCTTGGCTCTTCGTTCTATACCTATCCCTTCGGCACTTTACCTCCAGTTTTAGCTAATTTAAACCCCCAGTGTTTGATCTTTCTAAACTTTTAACAGGACGTTCTTTCATTCTTTTTTCTTCTATTTCTTTATCTCTTCCTCTCTCTCTCTCTCTCTCTTTCTCTCTTTCATTTTCTTTTTTCTCGTCTCTCAAGTGGCTCGATGGATTACTAACCAGACGGTGAAAAACTCAGGTAGCTACGACGGTTAAACGGTTTCGACCTACCTCCTCCTATTTGAAGCAAAAAATGTGTGCGTATCTCCAAACGGATAACCGAAACTCTCTTTTAAGCCATTTTTCTGGGAGCCCTATAACTCGCGAGCCTATACTTTGAGGGTAAAATGATGTTTCCATTTTGTGCTCGAAGGTAAGCTGTAATTATGGCAACGATATACTAATGAGAGTAGAGGAAACGTTTTTGTTTCCTTTTAAAAGTGCACTCGAGTTGTTTTTGACGAGTCACGACGAATCTGATCGTGGGTATATTTATTGGATTTTTATTGAATAATTTTCTGTCAGAACGATCAAATAAAAAAAAAAAAGAAAAAAAAGAAACAGAACGGTGAAAGTAAAAAATTGCATTATGCGTGCCAACACATATTTTACTTTCATATTTTTTATTTATCTTTCGTTTTTATTTTATTTTATTTTATTTTATTTTTAATTTACGTCGTCGAGAAATTAAGTCGACGATGAAATCATAAATTTAGTCTGTTATTGATTAGATTGATATATTTACAAAATTAGTGGTTGCTATTTTGAATTAAAAAATTATGCTCCATAGTTGTAATAAGATTAACTACGATTCACAATTTTTAATTACAAATACTGCAAAATTATTATTTATATTTAAATAATAATGCGTTGATTTATATCAAATGTGAAATATGTAAACGTAAGTGATTAATTTATTTGTCAAAAAGTAAGTAACGTAAAACATCGTTTCGATTGATCAAGAAAAGAATAAGAAACGTGAAACATCTAACATAAGTAAGTAAGTAAGTAAGATATTTTTATCCAATCGAGGGATCTTAGGTGAAACCTAAGTAAGAATTCTATGACAATATAAAGTGAGCATTGAGCGCGGCAAATCGGCAAACAAAATGATAGATCCGATCTCTCGATCGTCGTGAAACGTATGTTTGAAAATCGTTCTAGCAAAACGGAGCGGATTCTCGACTTCATTGTAAACACATTGTCGGTCTTTAAGGTCCTCGGCCGATCGTCCGTTCACAACAATGGCGCGTGTCTTGCCCGTCGAAAGGAGCAACGTTATTTTTCTCTATCTTTTTCTTTCGAGAAAAAAAGAGAGAGAGAGAGAGAGAGAGAGAAATAAAACGTATGCGAAAAATCTGACACGAGCCGGCACGAATAAAAGCACCGTCTACAACAATATATATAAAAAAAAAAAAAAAAAAAGGAAGAAAACTAGAGTACAGTATTCTCTTCTTAGAGTTGATCATGAGAAAATCTATTAGAAAATGAAGAAGGAAAAGCAGCTGCGTGTACGAGATAGACTTGTGGACCCTAAGATGACCGAGATAAGTCTAATTTCGTTGTGTCGACCATTGAGAAAGTTTCGTTCGAGAATCAGGAGTTTAATCCGCTTCAATTTTACCCCAATGAACGATTCGTTTTATCTGCGGAAAAAAGAAAGAAAGAAAAAAAATGAAAGAAAGAGAGAGAGAGAGAGAGATAGATAGAGGGGTAGGAAGAACATTTTTCTCTTCGTTTATTTTCGAAGAGGTGCGAACAAGAAGAAGAAGAAGAAGAAGAAGAAGAAACCAGTGCAGTGCATCGTAAAACGGGTAGCCAAGAGATCTGCACTGGATAGAAAATAAAAAAAAAAAGAAAAAAAAATAGAATCGAGTGTGTGTACACCATTCTTATATTCCATCTCATTCTCACTATACTCCCGCCTTTTCACCAGAAGAAATGGAGAAAGAATGGCTGTTGTTTGGTGCGTAAAAACCGCGGGTGGTGTTTTCCTTACCATTGTAAACCTTAGACAGATCTCACAACACAAGTTTTTAGAATAGGACTAAACACCACTCGGCGGGTGGCTCATCGAAAATAGTATTTATGTCTACTTACAAGGATCTTTCGGATTTCCGACGCCTAATCTCTTGTCTATTATGGTATTTATATATATATATGTCTATTATGGTATTTATATATATATATGTCTATTATGGTATTTATATATATATATGTCTATTATGGTATTTATATATATGTATATCTATGGTATTTGGATTGAAAAAAAGATTAGATTGAATGAGATGATTGTATTGGATGAATATCTAAATTATATTCCACATTTTATTCTATATCTTTATATTCATTTTAATATTCTTTTGATATTCAATCAAATATTTGATCTATATTATAATTATTGTAATTTGTCTATTATAATTATATTATACATATAATATAATCAAAGTAATATTGAAATAATTTATTTTTATTAATGAACAATATTTTACAAATTTGTATCAACACTTGTCCAACAGCGAAGAAAAAAAATGTCATAAATTTATATTGCATTGAACAAACGCGTTTCTTTTCTTATTTAATTAATAAAGAAAATATTTTCTTCAAAATTTTCCACCAACGATGTATAAAGAATACGTACTCAAATATATTCGAGTAATAATATTATCGAATTAATTAACAAAAAGAAAAATTTCGATCGACATCAAAATATCGTTCAATGATCTTTCATAAATGAATTAAAATTCGTCTATCTCGTTAACTAATATCGTAAGTATTATATTTAACTTATCAGCACGAAGTCAAATTAATCTTCTTGGAGAAAATAAAGAAAAAAGAAAAAGAAAACAAAAAAAAAACAAAAATAATTAAATAGCCTGGAGTTAAAATTTGTTGTCCCGAAACTTGTGGAACGTCTTTGGATGGCAACAGATGATGAAAACCGCTGAAAGTGTGCAGCACATTCGTAGAACAAATTACGTTCGTAGGCCACAGGACAAGACAGGACAGGACAGGACAGAGGACAGAGAAAAATACAGGACAGGACGAGATAAAGCATCATCGCGTTGCTCCTGGTTGCAAAGGGTTTTTCTATCTCTCTCAAACTCAGCTATTCTCTCTCTCTCTCTCTCTCTTTATGTACCCACCTACTAGCAGCAGCCTTCTCCAGCTATCTCATCTTCTCCTTCCCCCACCACGTAACTCTGTTTCCCTCTCTCTCTCAGCATCTCTCTGTCTCACTCTATTCATCTCTTGAATCCTCCTCTCGCGTTCCTCCATCCGTGGTACTCCAGCTTAATTAACTGTGTATACACTGCCGTCAACTCCTACCGTTGTCTTGCTCCCGCCAATTGGAGCCCAGTACCGTTTCACACAGTTAGAGAAAGATACACATACATACATAACACACACACACATATACATCTCTCTCTTTCTCTCTCTCTATATATATATGTATATAGGAATGTATATACAACGTGTATGTAGAAATGGATTTGCACACAGGTAAACGATACTAGCGACACACGTAAACGAGGTATCCCCGTTTAATTCTCGCGGCATGATTTCATCAAGTCAACCATCTCTCTGTACCTACTCTTTCTCTCTCTCTCTCTCTCTCTCTCTCACTCTCTATTTTTGTCTTTCTCTTTGTGTTGATCTCTTTTGCACTACCACGTCTCGAATGTACTCTCTCGTCTCGGTATTTCTCTTATAACATTCTATTTCTCTCTCTTTCTATTTTCTACGATATGTTTTGTCTCTTTCTATTGTGTTTTCTCTCTTCTACTCCTTTTTCCTCTTCTTGTTCTTGTCCAACAGAGACTAGAGACACTCTTTCTCTTTCTCTCTCTCTCTCTCTCTTTCTTTGTCTTTCTCTCTCTCTCTCTCTCTTACTCTCTTTCATCTCTCGAATTTTGTAATGAACGGCAACTTGACAATCTGAGAGACGAGGGATCATCGTTACTAGCGTCAGGTTAATCTGTCAGGAACAATAGAGAACGCGTGGGGCGTCCGGAAATGAAACGCTCCGACTCTCAGGCTCGATTTGAGAAGTTAACAAAGTCTCTATGTGTGTATCTATCTGTGACTGTGTCTGTGTGTGTGTGGATGTATTTGTGTGTTTAAAAGGTGACCGACCGTGAATGGTCACTTGTATTTCAAAACCTTTACCTTTTACTTGATTCCTTGTTTTTCTTATTTAATTTTTCAATTGTTTTCTTTTTTGTTTTGTTATCTTTTCTTTACTTTTCATTTATTTTATTTTCATATAACTTTCTTTTTTTATGGTTAAAAATTTATTTGTAATTTTTTAAAAGATCAAAAGAAAATATGATATTTTTGGATCGTTAAAGTTTGACCATCATCGAAGTTTGTCATCGACGTCATCGTGGTGCCCTTGACCGTACTTGCATACATGCTTCCACAATCGATATCACATATTTTACATTATCGAGATACGTGGTTTTCCCGACCACCGATAGAAAAGCTATTTTCAAATATGTTTACATTTTTACGATTTTATATCAGATATATATATATATATATATTCAAATAAATCA
>NW_014569705.1:74172-86898 GCF_001313835.1 Polistes canadensis | reverse complement strand
GAAAAAAAAAAAAAAAAAAAAAAGAAAAAGAATAATAGAAATGTATGGGAGAGATCGTATTCTTTTTTTTTTTGTAATTAAATTACGCGAACTATGAATCAACTTTTATAAACAAATTTATGATAAAAATTCTCCAAAATATTACACCAAAATAAAGTAAACTACTATTCGGGAACCGAAGTGTCGATGATTATAGTCAGAACTAAAAGTATTGGAAAATACGAGAAGATAAAAAAGAGTAAACAAAATCGAAGTGAAATCTCTTGGATGGTGACGCCTCTGTTTTGTCGAGGGTAGAGTAGACGAAAGGGAAGAGGGAGGGAGGGAGGGAGGTGGTGGTGGTGGTGGTAAAGGGGTGCGAAAGAGGGGCGAGAAGGGGGGTGAGGAAGAGGTGAAAAAGCGATACAGATAGAAAGAGGGGTGTAGAAAAGTAGAGAAAGAGAGATCAACCGTGACGAGTATATGGAAAGAAAGAGAGAGAGAGAGAGAGAGAAAAAGAGATAGGGGACGATTTGGTGCTGTACAAAAAGCACAAAATTAAATTTCGGTCCCCCCTTGCGCATGCAATATACGAAACTCCGGGTATGTGGCGCTTGAAGCGGGAAGGGACACGAGGTCCTCTATCCAATGGCGTTTAGCGGTACGTTAACTATCATTCGGTCTTTGCCCTGGGGCCAATCCGCTAACCCGTGTTTACCGATGCCCCGGGCGTAGTTAAATAATCTATGGGACCGAGTCCCGGGGTCAGATGATACTGCACGTTGGTTTGCTGCACGTAAAATTAAAATAGTAACTGCGAAGAATTATGACGTTCTTAAAGAAACGATCCGTTGTCATCATGTCATACAATCCTATTGTCATATGTGTTTTATCTAAACGAACGTTAGTTTTCTATTTGATCGAATCGTTTTTCACGTTTGCCGGTTTATTTTGTTCTTACGGGGGGGGGATTCTTTTGGATTTTCTAATGAATTATTTAAGAATATTTTAGAACTATGTTTCTTTGATAGGTTTCATATAGATTGTATAGAACGTACGGTTATTTTATTTTTCTTCTAGTTCGCGAGACGAAGGTAAACATTATCAGATTTTAGAATCGATTTGCGAAAAAGTCTTTATCGTCGAATCTGATCGGTCCGCAGATGGACAGTCTTGTTTCCTGCTGCGTGCATATGCCAAGGATAGGAGTGCACGTTCTAAACTTGCGACGTATTTATCTCTGTTGGATACCTTTGTAGCTAACATGGGTGTACTCTTTCGTGCCATGTGTTCCCTTTACGTTTCTTCTTCTTCTTCTCTCTTTTTATCTCTCTCTCTCTCTCTCTTTTCTTTTATTTTTTTTTCATTCTTCAAACGCGTCCCTCCACTCGCGAGATCATCTCGCGAAGTCCTTCCGTTCGTTAATACTTTTGCTATCTCCCCGATCAGTGATTATTATGAAAGGAAAGGATTTGATATATATCGCCCATTCGTAATTCCTATGACGATTAAATCGAAAACGCGAAATCGTTTAATTCCGTTATCGTTAATACGTCATTACGCCCACCATTCCGATATAATTTTCAATTTACGTTCGCCCCGCGATTTCATTCTATAGTATATTATTCATATACACTCGCACATAATATATATATATGTGTATATTTATGCGCGTATATATACATATGTATATATATATATATATATATATGCATAGATAGTATATAAAACGTGGTTATTTCATACGATAATTTCTCGACGGTCGTCTGTAGATCGATTGCCGATTAAATAACATTTCGATTCACTCGATCGAGTCACTTTGTTTATTTATTTCGATAGACCAACGTACATAAACTTAAATTATATATTATACATTAGATTTTCCGAAAAATTTCTATCGATTGATATCATATTTTTAATACAAACACGATTTTTGTATAGCATAGACGAATATTTTTCGGATTATCTATCCGTTGTTCGAATACTTGCGTATATTTTTGTCCACAATCGGTAACAATTTTTCGTACAATCGTAAGACTGACAAATTGTCCAGAAAATTATTATCGATTTTGTGAAAAAAAAAACTATATATATATACAATTAAATTAAAAATATCAATCGAACGTATTTATAAAATGACACGAATTTTCCATGCCCAACTCGTTAATAAATATATCACCAAAAGTAATTTTATGTTTTCTCGCAAAATTTGTAACAACGTAACATCAACAACAATTACTTTTTCCAAATTCCAAACGATCTAATAGAAAACAAAAGAAAAAATAGAGAGAGCCAGAGAGAGAGAGAGAGAGAGAGAGAGAGAGAGAGAGAGAAAATTTGCAAGAAAAAGAACGGGACGGAGTGGCTAGGGGGAAGAAAATTTACTCCTCGCGTCCCACGAAATCGTTCCCTTTTTTCATCTTTCTTTTTCTTTTCGCCTATTCGTTGAGGAAGAGTGTAAGAAAGTAAAAAAGAAAGATAGAACGGGGTGGAGAGAGATAGAAAAGCAAGCAAATATATACACCTACTCTGCTTTCGTCGCGCGAGAGACAAATTCACGCGTTCGCACGCGACCGATGGTGGGATGGCGGGGGAGGGCGCGCTTTTATGGTGGTGAACTCAGCTTTACAAATCCGATGTTCAGCAGCAGCAGCAGCAGCAGCAGCAGCGTTCAGTGCATTGGGATTCGGTAGGAGAGGGAAAAGGTAGGAAAAAGAACGAGAGAACGAAAGAGAGGATAAAGAGGGTGAAGAGAAGAGAGAAGAACGCGCCCTCCGCCAGCCATGTTTGTGGGTTTATAAATTGGGTACGGCGCTGGGGATTTTTCTATTAGGACAAAATTGGTTCTTTCAACCGCCACCAGAGTGGGCTGCCCTCCCCCCACCACCCTCATCTCCCATTTTGCTCCCCCTTTCGTATTCTCTCATCCTCTTTTCCTCGCTTCCTCTTTTCTACCTCTTTTCCTCCTATCTACTCCCCTGCCCCCTTCCCCCGTCCCGCCCTGTCCCACGACCAACCACCATTTCACTCACTCACTCATTCGGTCTCTCTTCGTTGAATTCGAGGAAGAGGAGTGGAACGGGATGATTTGCCAGGGCCGGATAGAGAGAGAGAGAGAGAGAGTGATAGGGGGAGGGAATTGGGGAGAAAGGGATGAAACGCGACGAGTGAGAGTAGTGGTAGGGTGGAAGCTCTCAAAAGTCGATATTTCCGTCACCGCTGTTATCGGTGTTTCCTACATTCCGTGTCCAGCGTCGTCATAAACGAGGTTACCGTTCAAAGTGCCGCCACCAACGCCAAACTACGGCGAGGACGAGGACGAGGACGAGGACCCGACGCGTTTCGAAGAAATTCTTGGCATCTTTAGTATCGTCAAGGAGGAGGAAGAAGAAGAAAAAGAAAAAGAAGTCTTTTCGATCCTCAAATACGTTCATTCTGTTCTTCCCTTTTATTGATACTCTCTTTCTTTCCTAATACTTTTGTGATTCAAGCTTACAGTTATCTATCTTCAATGGAAAAAATAAATGTATAATAATAATAATAATAATAATAATAATAATAATAAATAATATTAATATAAGAAAGATAGAGAATATTTTTGTAATACGTAATATTGTTGATATTTTTTTAATAAAAAGTTAATTCTTCATCATTGTCATAGGGAATAATGGTTGGTAAAATTTTCCTAGAAACCCTGAGGAGAAGGAGGATAGTCTTCGTTCGTTCATAAACGAACGAAGAGTAAATTTTGTTAAACGTTAGCGTTGAAAGTAGATATAAACGAGGAGATTGAGAATTTAGGTCAGCAAGCAAAGTAACGTTGTGAGTTGGTAAGAGAGAGAGAGAGAGAGAGAGAAAGAGAGAGAGAAAGAAAAGGATAGAAAGAGAAAAAGAGAAAGAGAAAGAGAGAGAGAGAGAGAGAGAGAGAGAGAGAGAGCGATTAACCTCTTGATATAAAATAATTAATCTCTTACTCTACGAATTTACTCGAGCGAATGGGTATTAAACTATCCATTCGGTTATAACTTTGGAATAGCTTAGAGCAGTTTATCGCGAGTTTAGGTGTTCATGGTAGCGTATCGTCTGGGACCAACTTGATTTTATACAACCGCTTAATTAAGCGTTTGCTCGGCTCGATGGAAATTAATTTAATATCAAGCCGCTTAAATGGAAGGATTGTTCGATCAAATTTTCTCATACTTACTTATAGAGTAGATATTGCTTTAAGAAATGGGTAAGGTACCTCTAAGCTCTGCTACCCTTTTTTTCTTTCTTTCTTTCTCTTTTTTTTTCTATTTTTCTCTCTTTGTTTTTTTTTTTTTATGCCTCTCTTTCTTCTCTGCCGTAACGGAAGGCTAATTACAAGGCCGGCCATTTTTCCATAGCCAATGAAATTATCGACCACCGTCGTTGCTACTGCTGCTGCTGCTGCTGTTGCTGCTACTGGGTCTAGTGGTTGTGGTGGTGGTGGTGCCACTGGTACTGGTACTAGAACTGGTACTGGTACTGGTACTGGTATTGGTACTGCTACTGATGTTGCTCCTGTTGCCTACGAAATAGTAGTTTAACGAAGTTTATCGTTGCAACGAGATGATTTCCCGAGTGCTATAGCTCGAAAATAATCTGGGGGAGGGGGACGGTTTAGGGGAGAAGAATTCTCATGATCCACGATCAATCCATCAAACTCGATGCGACGTTTCCGCATTACATTCCGAAGATCCGATTGACCGCGTTTATTCTCTTTATAATGGTCTCGTTGTTCAACCAACGTTACTCTCGTTCATTTGCTATCTTTTAAACATATACATGTAATACAAGTCATTCATTCATTCACTTGCTCATCCATACAACCCCCTTAGTCGAATTTCTTCTTTCCTTTGGACTCTCTCTCTCTCTCTCTCTTTCTCTCTTTACATACGATCCACACACATAGGACAAAAAGTGACATCTGCGAAAATAATGACAGTAATAACTCTCCGACGCTGAACTTTATTGTTTCCGAAACATCCCTTCGAAGATCGAGGATGGGGGGGAATTGAATGCTACGAACGAATAAGTAACACTTTGTCAAAACTCCGCGATCATACTCGTGCAATATGATTTTAACATTCATCGAGTAATTTTCTATTCACCGAATGAACTCTAATTCGATATTCTCTTAATATCGTTCGATTTTTTAAACTGTATCTAGTTTTTATTTCTTTTTTCTCCTTTTCTTTTTTTCTTTCTTTCTTTCTTTCTTTTCTTATTTTTGTTGTTTTTTTTTTTTCATAAAGCATAAAAATTAGATTGGAGATATATATAAGAATACACTTAATATTATATTTTACGATCACAAAATTAAATCAACCAAAGGTCAATCTTTTCGTTCGCGATATTTTCGAATATTTATTAAAACATCGAAAAATCATTTTTAAAATCAAATTCAAATATTGAATTTCTATATATGAAGATATTAAAAAAACATAGTATCGGTTTAATGCATACATTAAAAAAAAAAAAAAATCAGACCATTACTTTCATACACTTTTATATCTTTTTCAATTTGCCGATATAATTTTATGTTCATCTCGTTAAAGTTACAAATTACGATTGGCGCAAATTTTCTGGGCAACTAAATACTTAGAGCGAAAAAGAAAAAAAGATAAAAAAAAAAAAAGAAGCGATCTAAATCAAAATCTCTTCTAAAAGTGATTCGATTAATCGAATTTCGTCAGAAAAAATCACGGGAAAGTAGTTAGGTCAGGATTCATAGAACGAACGAAGAAAATATCTCCCGAGGGGAGACTAACTCCCTTAGGAGTAAGAGAGGCGGTGGCGGAGAAGGGTAGAGGGGGGTGGGGGAGGGGGAACAGGGCGGGGATGAAACTCCTAAAGGTTTTGTCGGTCATTTGGTTTGACTTCACGACCGATTAGAATCTGCCGAAGGATCGCGACATTGCGCTTGGGCCGGTGGTCGAGTATACAAAGCAAACGTTGTATTTGTGGCGAGTGAAGGAAGGAAGGATGGAAGGGTGGGTGGATGGGTGCGTGCGCGCGCGCGCGCAAGCGCAGGCGAACGTAACCGAGGGGCCATCCATCCATCCATCCATCCATCCATCCATCCATCGCTAAAGGCGGCTAAAATTGTAGAGGAGGAAGAGGAGGTAGTTGTGGGGTGAGATAAGGGGGGTTAAAAGAGAGCACCCCCGGTACCCAAAAAAAGAGGGGGTGGCTGATGTAACCGAATTACATCAATCCCATTTCACATCGTTTTGACATGGCAATCGAGTTGAGTCGCGCGCACACACAACTATTGTGTTTTTGCGCGGGAAACGAAAAAGAGATAGGTGGTTTGGTTAGGGGGTGCAAAATAAGAGTGAGTGAGCGAGATTGAAGAGGGTGGTGGATGGAATAAAAAGAGAGAGAGAGAGAGAGAGAGAGAACAGGATTGGGGAATTCGACTTTTCATCCCCATTTTGTTGGTGGTTGTTTGCTGTTAATAGTAACGGTAGTGTGGTAATAGTTGTGAGATCGTAGTTGTGGTTGTAGTTGTAGTTGTAATGGTGCCGTTGGTTGTAGTGGCACGTTGCTGGCGCGAGGGGCAAACGCCTTAACTTTTCCTTATCGAAAATAAGTCGTTAGTCGTCCTTTCATCTTTAAACGAGTTTTCACAGCGTACTGAGTTTTTACTCCAAACCAAATCCTCCTACTACACCCTAACCGACAGCCCCCTCCCATACCATCTTTCACCTACTCAACTAACGCCCCCTACCTACTCCATCGTCTTCTTCGTGCTCGTGTTGAGAGGTTAACGTTTCCTACCTACACTTTCTGGTTCTCCTTCTCCTCCTCCTCCTCTTTTTCTTCCTGTTTACCCTTTTTCCCTAATGTCGAGCTAGCTACTCCGAAAGACATATTTTAATGTTTTGCCTCGATTTAAGAGATTTATTAGAGTAGAGAGATAGAGAGATGTTGAGAGAGATCCGTAAAGAGTTAATTTTATATTTAATTGGACAGTTTTCAAATGTGTGAACACTAACGTGTTTTTTTTTTCTGTCGTATAGATCGAATTATTAAGAATCAAACGTACGTAATTTTAACTAGATATCAAATAAAATGATACTTATGAAAATTATTGAAATCAAAATCTCACCAAAACACGGTTACTTCTTTAAGATGATTTAAGGAGTGTATTTATTTATTTATAAAAAATAAAATAAATGTAATTAAGATGTGAAAACACATTGAACATGAGTTAAAATAGAGAAAATGTTGTTTAAATTTGATCATTTTAATTTGGAATAGACCACGCAATTATTGGTAGCAAATAAATTTTATTGATCAGGATTTAATTTCAATCGGGGGGAGTGGTGGAGAGGGGTGGGTTTAATGGAAAGAATTTAAATAGGCGTATCTTTTGATTCGTCCAATAGTTAATTGTTTTTGCAATGAAAAGAAAAAGATAGTAGGATGAGTTGGTACCAAGTACGAGAGTTATTGTTAGTCGTCGGTTGTGTTGTGAAAGAAGTAAAAAAGAGAGAGAGAGAGAGAGATAGAGAGATAGATAGGTAGAGAGAAAGAGAAAGGGAAAAGGATAGAAAAGGGTCCCCTTCCTCTTGTTGTTGGCCTTCGTCGTCATTGCTGGTCTCGTGGTGTGGCTTAGAGGAGTACAATGCTGTAAAACCGCCTGCAATCCGCTTACGGCGTGACATCTTTACGCAATTACCAATAATTGCTTCCTCGCCGGGACAGAGCCTCGTAAACCTAATTAGGCTTAAGAATGCAATCGGAGACGCGTCGAGGGGAAACTCGTTCCTTTCACACGAACTCGTACATATAAACTTAACTCTCTTTATACGTTCTACTTCGATAAGCTTTGCTTCTTTTTTTTCTTTTCTTCTTTATTTTCTTTTTTTCTTTTTCTTCTTATTTTTTTTTAATTCTTCTTCTTCCTCCTAACCGAGACGGGGGTTGCGTTATTTTTCTAGAATTATTTCTTGCTAATTGTAAGTAAAGTCTTAAAACTTTTCTTTTGTTGTTGTTGTTGTTATTGTTGGAACCAAATAAAATATCTTTTCCAAAATTCGTTGTCAAACAGTAATATTATGTTGAAAATATTTGTACGATTTAAGATATTTGTGAATCTTTTTTGGTGTTTTTAAAGATAAAGGATAATTTATAGGGGTATCACATTAGGATCAGTGATTCTCAATTTGGGATTAACGATGAAAGACAATTTTTAATTAATCAGTAATTATTAAAATTATTATTATTATTCTTTTATAACATTGTCAGAGACATAATTTACTAATATACTAATTGGATTCCAAATGG
Source organism: Polistes canadensis (assembly GCF_001313835.1). Lineage (NCBI taxonomy): Eukaryota > Metazoa > Arthropoda > Insecta > Hymenoptera > Vespidae > Polistes > Polistes canadensis. The sequence continues at coordinate 78,603 of NW_014569705.1, read as the reverse complement.
ATAGGTTATTCAAAAAAGATTGGGAATCGCTGTGAGCTTAGATCAATCTATTATAAATTTTTATAATCAATGTGAGAGAGATAGTAATGGGGAATAGGCTTGAACGAAAACATTTCATTACCCTCTCTCTCTCTCTCTCTCTTTTACTCTTTCCAAACAGATGAAACGTCTTAACTAAGTTCGTTCAAATTATCAGCAATTATCGAGACTTCGGTGTAATTCCGTTAGCAACACTGTGGTTTGGGAAAAGACTGCTAAAAGCATTTCCTACAAATGTAAAATCTAATTTCGAAAGAGATCGAAAGAAACGAGAGAGAGAGAGAGAGATAGAGAGAGAAATGAATGACGTAGAATGTGCAATTCATCGATAATAAACACAAATACTACTTATCTCAAGTATATTAACCGATCGTTCATAACACATTTGACGTAAATTTATCCAACAAAACAAAAAAAAAAAAGAGAGGAAAAAAATATTGCAAAATTACATTTGCACAATATAATCGTCGATTATTATTATTATTATTTTGTTCCGTTTTCTTTTTCTTTTAATCTAACAAACACGTCAAAATACTTTTACGATATTTTGTTTTCTCTCTCTCTCTCTTTCTTTCTCTCTCTTTCCTCTGAGAGATCTCTTTTCGACTATAACGAAATCACGTCGATTCATTTCAACGAGTGTTCTCCTTCGTATCGTAATCGATCTGTTTGGAGAAGAGGAAAAGGAGGTGGAGAAAAAGAAGTAGAAGGAAAAAGGAGGAGTAATGAAAGAAACGAAGGGGGATGGGAGGGAGGGAGGGAGGGTTGGTAACCGGTGAATTCTTCAATCTCGATCCACGTGATACGACAACGACAACGACAACGACAACTACTACAACGACGATGACGAGGAGGACGAAAATTGCCCTTTCTCTCTTTGCTTTTCCTTTCTGGAAAATTCAACGAACGGAACACACCGCGGCAGGCACAATTGTCACGTATACGCCAACTTTCGAGGGAAATAAAGAGGGTAAAACGTCCTATAAAGGTTCCTTTCGGGTGGAAAGGAGACCACTACTACGAAAAAATCGTGAAAGAGTGAACGAGACGAAAAACTTATAGAAAGAGAAAGACAAAATAAAACATATGTAGTATACATATACCTTCACAAACATATTATAAATATTTCTTACATATATATATATATATATATATATATATATATATATATATTATATATGTATTTATACACACATTTATCATACCCCGACACACACGCGTGTCAAATATAATACACACATCATAAATCCAAGTATACACACATTATTATATATCTACGCACACATTAAATATATAAATATAGATACAAACATAGATACACGAAGATATACATTTAAACATACATGTAAAACACATATATGTATGTGGTGTTACATTTGGGGGAAGGTAAGTACTTCAAGGGGAGGGTCTTTCTTCTGGAAGGGCTTACGAGGTACTCTACAAGACGAAGGCGCTGAAAACGTCTTTTACTTCTTGAAAAGAACGTGTGGCGACAATTCCATTGTGCATTCCATTTGGTCGGCCGCTTTGAGATACAAGCACGCATATCCTTTGTCCCTTGCGAGAAAACATGAAAGAGAGAGAGAGAGAGAGAGAGAGTAGGTTCTATGCTTATACCTTGTGCACCCAGGATTACGAAAGGTGAAAAAGTATTTTGACACCCGGAATAATGGACCCGGCCGCGGGGTGCACCCAATTAGGTATCGTTTCGCCCGTGAAACTCTCTTCAACAATATAAACAACTGTTTTTGGATAATGCTCTACGACAGAAAGAAGATTTGATACTCTTCTTCTTCTTCATCTTCTTTTTCTTCTTTTTCTATTTTTTCTTTTTTCTTTTTCTCATTCTTATTCTTATTCTTATTCTTTAAAGCATGTCTTTTTTAACGAGTCTTTATTTTCTGCTCGTTAAAGAGTATTTTGCTATTGTATTTCTTTTTTGTACAAATTATAGATGTTAAGTTAAACAAAATTGTATTAAAAATTTACTTAATTTTAACGAACAATGATAATATTGTAATTGATGGTATTAAATTAAAGTACACTCTTTTGTCTACGCGTAGAATACCATATCGAGTTATAAATTTAGCATGTAAAGTTCAGAAATTGTCAGAGAATACAATGCTGTAAATTGTGCATCTTTGTAATTTCTTTGAAAAGTTTCGGTAAATATTTTTTATACTTTTAGCAAATGGATTTTAATGATTTTTATATTAAATTAAAGTGCACTCTTTTGTCTACGCGTAGAGTACCTTTTCGCGGTATAAATCAATCTGCAAAGGTTCATAAAATGGCAAAGAAAAATTAGCGGTCTAGACATTGTTCACATTGCCTAACGCCAGGCATTGCTAACATTGCCGGGGGTGGTTTGGAACCTAGGCCGGTAATGTGCCTGGTTTTAGGTAATGTGCTAGGTTTAGTGTACTTTAATTTAATATAAGATTCATTAAAATCTATTCAATTTTAGTATAAAAAATATTTACCAAAACTTTTCAAAGAAATTGCAAAGATGCACAATTTACAGCATTGCATTCTATGACCTTTTCTGGACCTTTGCAGATCAATTTATAATTTGTGTTCTTTTTTTTTCATTTTGAAAACTATCTAAGAAATAAAAACAACCAAAATGGAAAAAAATAGAGAAAAATAAAAAAAGAAAAAAAAAAAAAAAGAAAGAAAATTGTGTAAAACGTTCAAAAGTATTCGGGAAACGACGAGGAATAACTTCCTTGCCACTATGCTGGGATTCTTTCGTACAATCCCGTTCAGGAAATTTCTTTGCGTCCGGGAACAAGAGCAAGAGTGATAGTGATAGATAAAAGTAGAAGAAAGTAACAGAAGGAAGGAAAAGGAGGAATATAAGAAGGAGAACGAGAATGAGGAGGAGGAGGAGGAGGAGGAGGAGGAGGAGGATGTGAATCGGGCGATCAGAGAAGCCCTCTCTTACTACTCGGAACCGGATAATAATGAAATTTCAAGATAATCGGTAGGCAATTCATAGTTCCTGAGTAACTTTCCATTAACTCGCTAACAACGACAGAATCAGCAATCGTGGTCGCATTGAGGTCGTTTCTAAGACAATCTCCCGTTAGAAGATATTCCCGTATTTCTATTATCCCCTCTCGAATCATTCAACCAGCCTCCCCGTTCCTTCCCTACGAATCCCCTGCCCCTCCCCCCACCTATTCCTCTTTTCTATCATGTCTAAAGCAGCATCGAGAAATTCTCTTCTCGCTCATTACTTTAACCCTCTCTTTCTCTTTCTCTATGATTCTCTCTGTCTTTAGATTTGCACCAATCGTGAGGATCAATTTCCTATTGACTTTCAGAATACTCTTCGATGTTTTTTTTTTCTCATACCAAGAGAGTGAGAGAGAGAAAGAGAGAGGGGAAGATTCGTCTACGTTTTCGCGTTTCCTTTAACTTCCTCTTTCTCTTTTCTAACTAGCCCTTGACTCACCTGTAATAATCCAAAGGTGACGAGGTTCAAGTGGAAGTAAAGAGAAAGATGGATAGATAGACAGAGATATATATATATATATATCTATATAGGCTGGTTCGTCGTCGTCAGGGACTAATTTTAGGTCGGCTAATGTCGTTTAGCTTTTAATGAACATCTCCGTTCGTTAAGTACGTTTCTCCATCTCCGCCTTGCCCGCGAAGTGGCTCCTCTACCGGAGACCGATCTCTCTGCATCTATTTTTCACCTATGATTCCTCCCCCCTTTACCACCTCCTCCTCCTCCTCCTCATCCTTCACCTCCTACTCCTACTACTACTACTTCTTCTTCTTCTTCTTCTTCTTCTTCTTCGACTATTTCTTTCGACGATCAAAGTCCAACCTTTAAAGTAGTGATCATTGTTTTTTTCTTCTAACAATTTTTTCAAATATTTTTCTCGAAGGATTACCAAGGAGTATAATAATTGATTCGATTATGCTAATGATTATTATAGAAAAGTTTCCTAAGGTATTCAATTTATTTGAAATATTTGTGTCTATGTAATTTCGAAATTAGATATGTTCTTTTTAACATACGTCTTATTAACATAAAATAATCTAATTTTGAATTAATAATGAGATCGGAATATAAATCGTAAGTTGTTTTATATGATAAGAGTAACAACAATTATTGGTTGAGTAATCAATCGAACTAATAATATTTAGATTCGATCGGGAATTACATTCCAGCTAAGTCAAATAGAAAATCAACGCAACATTCATAGATTAATTGCGTCAGTTGTGATGTCGTCCATTTAGACATTCGAACGATTCGTAAACAGCTATTGCTAATATTCAATGTTATCTGGAAATTACGTGATCGTATTCTTTATCTATGTTTTATATTTTGTGTGTCTTTTTTTTTTCTTTTCTTTTTTTTTTTTGTTTTTTTTT
>NW_014569705.1:68819-72231 GCF_001313835.1 Polistes canadensis | reverse complement strand
CACTTATGTTTTTAATATTTAATATTAAATATTAAAAACATAAGTGTGTTTAGAGCAGAGTAATCGATTCGCATATACGCTCAACTATGATTCTAATTTTATTAAATATATATATATAGATAAATATTAAATATTTGAATATTTTAATATATGAATCTCCAGTTATGATGTTATTAAAAATATATGAGAGAACAATCCAATTCCAATTATTCGCAATAAAAAAATATTTATAATTTTTCAATTCGGGTTTATCGATTTTTGAGACATCCTCTATGAAATAATAATAGAGAATATAATTTCGAGATTTTACTTATCAATGATTCAAACATATCTGCTAATATTACAATTTAAAAATAATATTATAAGACGTAACAAATAAATAAAAAAGAAAAAAGAGAGGGGGAGAGAATAAATGACGTAAAATGGAAACGAATCATAATTGTATATGTGCATGTATACAAGCAAAAAAAAAACACGTATAAAACGTAATTACATACACGAATGTACGTATAAAACTGGTATAAGTAATATATCAGTATACTGATTAGAAATATGATTCGTTTTTCTTATTTCTCTGTTTTTTTTTTATTTTGAAGATGTTTTCACTCACTCTTTCTCGGAGGTACTCACGAAAGAAACGTATTTGAATTATTGCATCAGGCTCTTATGAAACTGATATTTAAAGATATTTGAATCGGAAAATACACATCGTTTAGGTTTCATGAGAAAGTGAGTAAAAGAGGAAAGGGTGGGAATGTTTGTAAGGGGAAAAACAGAATAGAGAGAAGAAGGAAAGAACGATTGGGAAAGTTTTTCTAATAATTCTGACGAATCTAAACGTCTCTAAATAAAATTCGTTTTAATTCTTGCATCAGAATGTTTTAGATTTGCGTCGTTGGATCACAAATTTAAAAAAAAAAAAGAAAAAAAAATATGAAAAAGAATACGTTCGTTGAAAAGAAGCGAGAAACGGGGCAAGGGAGAAAGTGAGAGAAAATCAAATTTAATACATTTAAAAATGTTAAAAATTCAGTAAGTACTACCATGTTAACGTGCGTTTGTGTATACTTTTGATAAAGAAAAAAAGGAGAAGAAAGAGAAAAATATATATTATCTTTGGTCATATCTATATAAATATATCTTTATCATATGTGTATATGATATAAGTATATATATTATATAAATATATACACCATATTATGAAGATACGATGGATAAATAAAGATATAGATTATCCATAAACAGAACTTCTTCAATACACCTCGGAACTAATTAATTTTTATTTTTATAGTGTTTACATATTTGTCTGTGCATTTTTTCTTTTTTTTTTAAGTAAAAGTTCCTTTTTTTTATCACAATTAGTTTATTAATCTGTCGAAATCAAATAATCGAAATCTAATTGCAATATTATATAACAATAATTAAATAAAATTAAATAAATTATATATTACAAAGTTGACAACTGTAATTAAGAACAAATATTACATTTTCGCCTATAATTTTTTTTTTCTCAACCTTCGAAAGTAAGTTAATAACAAAAAAAATGTTATTCCTTTCCTTTTCATTATTCTTATCTCTTTTTCTCTTCTTTAATTTTTTTTAAAAAAGTTCATTATCCTTGTATCTTATATGGCTAGAATACATTCCCAATCATACTTTCATTCTTATCTATTTACAACGATTGATATTGTTCCTCTATTGCGTTAACCTGCTATTTGACCTTTTTTTAAGGGGTTATGGGACTTTTATAAAATAGGGGAATAAACAGGAAAGCAAAAAAAAATATATATATATACATAAAAAATTAAAAAAAAAGTGGTGTATCCAAGCGTTGTTAGTTTTAATTTCAAATGAAATCTTTTTCTTCAACAATATTTGGTTGACTAAATGTTTATTCCAAGTATGAATTAATGAACTCGATGAACTCGATTTCATCATTGTTTAGCTTCGTCTGTTAAATGATATTGAACTTTGGCATTGACATATTTTTTTCTAAATTATTCTAAAACGAATAATGCATTGTCATTTCGATATTGAAAAGATTAAAAGTTGAAATCAATGAAATTTTATTCATAAAAATTAACGAAAATAACGCACGCACACGCACAAAAATAATCGCAAACTCGATAATAAATTGTTTACAAAATTGATCAATAAAATAATTGCATTTAAAATTGTAATTTGAAAAAAAAGATAAAAAATATATTTGATCTTTCAAATGTGTGTGAAATGGCAAGACCAAATAAAAATTTACTCTCATTCATATTATTTAAACGTTTTTTCAAATTTTACTCGATGTTTAGATCGTACAATCTCGATTATAATCTCATTAGAAATTTATTCGCAATAACATAATTAGTTTAGAAATGTATTTTCTAACAAAACGACAATATAATAACAAAAAGATAAGGACAAAAAAATCAACGTTCATTCGTATTTTCAATGAATGAAATTTTTGTTAAACATTTTTAAATTGTACGTTCGTGTTCAAATACGTTAATATTATCTGACGCAACCAATGTTATCGGCTAAATATAAAAGCCGACGAAACGAGACTCGACGTTAGTATAAGGAAAGGGTTGTTATCGAGAACACGAGGAAAGTGTCCTTTATTAAATATCATAGAAAATTTGTTTTTCATAAAATCTCATTAAAAAGTTTTGTAATCGAACGGTTTTTTTTAATAAGAAATCTTACGTATTTTATATACGCGACAACGTAAATCTCTTCGTTCTAGAATTATTATTACGTGTAATTTGTACGTTCAATTTGTTGATATTATATTAATCGATCAAAATAATATAAAACGTAATATAAAAATGTCGTTTGCTATGGAAGAAAGTACCAGTCTAACGATGGATTATTCTTCGTACAAAACTGAATTATCGAAAAGAAGAAGAGCCGTTGTTACGAGAGAATTAAGTTAGTAATATTTTTTTTACAAATTTTTCTCAATTATTGGACATATAATATTTTAACGAAAGTTATAACATTTTCTTTGTGCATACAGCCAAAATAGCATATTCGGCACCGAAGAGTTTGGTTTCACTTGCCGAGGGTATGCCGAATGAAAAGACGTTCCCGTTCACCGAAATATCCGTCAAACTTTACGATGGTTCGTCTTTTAAACTCGAGGAAAGCGAATTGGGAAAGGCTCTTCAATATATACCTACTCAAGGTTACCCTCCGTTATTGCAGGTAATTTTATGAATAATAAAAAATTCACACACACACAAGACAAAGAATAATTATATTTTTCTATATATGAAAATTAAATCGAATTATTGTTGTTTGTTTTAATCAAAATTTTGATACACAATATTTATTATTTTTAATTTAATATTTTTGATATTGTCTATTCAATATTATTATTATATTATATTAGAGAATAATTTAATTATTCATATGGAAT
>NW_014569705.1:9425-68699 GCF_001313835.1 Polistes canadensis | reverse complement strand
ATTACATTATATTATATAAAATATATTACATATTTAAAATAATTATATATAAAATTATAAATATATAAAAATTAGAGTAATATAAATATTATACTAATATTTATATTATAAATTATATTATATCCAATATTGTGTGTGTGTGTGTGTGTGTAGACCAAAAAAATGATCCATAAATATAATATGATATTAACAAACGTTTAATTGATTTCATACACAAAATGAACATATTATATATTTAAAAAATAAATAAATAAACAAAGATGGGGGATTGCAAAGAGATGAGAAATTAGTTTATATTTATGGAAGCGAATCGAATTATTTCGAGCTATAACTAAAAGCTTCTTCATCTCTCAGTACGACGAGATTGTCGCTGATGTAATCCACCGAGTCGTTACACACAAATTTCTTCTTTCTTTGAAATAATACGATTGGCTAAAGCGCGTGTCTAACGACGTTCGACGTTAAATTGATTTTAGACCCTGAGGGAATTCCAAAGGAGGGTGCACGTACCACCCCTATGGGAAAGTCGCGACATAGTAATCGTCGCTGGTGCTCAGGATGGTTTAAGTAAGACATTGGAATCTATCATCGATATCGGTGATCCGATTCTCGTTCATGATCCTTTTTATCCTGGAGTCGAAGTCGTGGTTAGTATCAATCATTTAATTCGTCATATTATTATTTATACTACTTTCTCAATTTTCTTTTCTCTTTTTTTACATTTCCTATCGTTTAATTTTCTTTTATGAAATTAATTGAAAAATATCCATTCAAAAAGATTCATGCAAAATCAAATGTTTCATATACAAAAAATGAAGAGACAAAAAAATGTCTGCATGTGTATATGTGTGTGTGTGTGCGCTTGTGTGTTATAAATAATTTTAAAAAATTGAAATAAAATAAAAAAGAGAGAAATAAAATGTGAGGATCAAACGCGTGACCTGTGATTAACGAAAAAGTTAACTTTAATACATATATGCATGACCTATATATATATATATATATATACATACAATATATATATAATATAATATATATATATATATTCTACATATGTCTCTCGCACAACAGATGCTGCTTGCTTCTTTTGATCGTGCGCGTGCCGTGATAATATTACATTTTCCATTTTCTTATCGGCAATTAATTTATCCATAAACACACAAGTCCATTCGAATTTTTTTCATGTTTTACATAGATTAATCGGCGATCGTACGTGACGCAATTTATCACTCATTTTTTACACTATGTCATTTTTCTTGATATGTTGGAAATATAAGAATTTTGAAATATTACTATTTCCATATATATATTTAATAATAACCAATTCTAATCTAATTCTAGTCTATTACGAAGTCTAACTTTTTAATAAAAATTTATGGCGTTTCTGTTATAGAAATCAATGATTGGTATATGTAAAAAAAAATATCTATATATATCTATACAAATTTTTGAATTAAAAAATAAATAATAAATTGAAAAATGAATTTTTTTTTTTTTAATAAACGTTCCATAAATATCAAGAGTATTTGATTAAAATGAACAATAAAAATTGAACATTTTTTGTATATGCAAATATTTCTTTTTTTCTTTATCGTGCTATATATGATAATGAATTTGTTTAATTATATTACATATGTGTTTGAATGTGATTAATGGTTATTTAATAATTAAAAAGGTGATGCCACATCAAGCAGAGTTTATATCGATTCCTCAAGATGATTTTGGTATAATACCGGAAGTAATGGAAGAAATTTTAAGAGAGAGACAAATTTCTGGGAAAAAAATGCCAAAAATAATGTACGTCAACGCGACAGGTGCTAATCCGACAGGTGTAATTATACCATTTGAGAGAAGAAAAGAAATCTACAGGTTGGCATGCGAATACGATTTTCTTATTCTTGACGATGATCCTTACTGCTTCCTAAGTTATAATGATGTAAGTATAAATAAAATCATTTGAATAGGATATTTAAAAAAAAGAGGAAAAAAAAAAAATTATTTATATGTGTGTAATCGATTACAGGAAATACCCCCATCATTTTTATCGCTTGATACGGAAGGACGTGTTATCAGAGTGGATTCCTTTTCTAAAGTTATTAGCAGTGGCATGAGAATTGGTTTTATCACTGCCCCAGCGCCACTTTTAGCTAGTATTGAACTTCACTTGCAAAGCAGTCACCTGCATGCACCTTCCTTATCACAGGTTGGTAGATATATACTTTATTTCTAATATTTTTCCTATTATCCTAAGATGTGGGGGATATAATTCAAGGAAATATTTTTCAATAATCGAAACATTTAATTATTATCGTATAGATAATGTCTTTTTATTATTTATTTTTTTTTTTCGGCAATTTAAATTACGCTTCCAATTAGAGTAAATTAAGAATCGGAATAAATTGATGATATCTTAGCGTGGGTACATATTAAAAATATTTCGAAATATTGTGACTTATGTGTATATTTCTCGTATTTCAAGTGAAATAAATTGATGGGGAATTAATTTTTTGATATTAAAAAATATGATATGAATGTGTGAGATTTTTATTAAAAAAAAAAAAAAAAAAAAAAAAAAAAAAAAAAAAAAAAAAAAAAAAATGTCTGATCAACTAAACGCATACGCTAATATGTAAATATTATTCACTTAATATTTTCGATGATGAAACACACCCGTGACATATCGTAAATCTTTGCATGCCTTCGTATAATTATCAAGTTCGAATATTAAAATATTGTTGGTGGAGAGAGATGGTGGCGCGTGTCGGGTATTATCACGGTTTAAAACGTTATCAAAAGGTTATCGTGAAACTTTTGAAAAATTATAAAAACGATACTGATATTATTTCTATTTGTTCCTTTCAGGTCATACTATACAAACTTTTCAAGATATGGGGATTCGATGGTTTGATGAGTCATATGAAACGTATCAGACATTTCTACAAGGAACGCAGAGATGTGATAGTGTCTTTGGCTAGAAAACATTTGAATGGTGATCATCATTTATTTTTAATTAATAAATCAAAATAATAGTTTAAATATTATATAAATTGAATTACTTAAAAATCTTCCTAGTTTTGCTTATTTTTCAAATAATTTAATTTTATCATAAAACTTTATTTTATTAGAGATCATATGAATAATGGAAATATAATTGGGTATTGACATTTAAATATCTTATCCTTCGTTTATTAATTTTCTGGACTTTCTTTTTTAGGATTAGCTGACTTTACCATACCAAGCAGTGGATTTTTTTTATGGATTAAAGTAAGTGGTATCAATGATACATGGCAAATGTTAATGCAACGAGGTATTGCTGAAGGAGTTATCATGGCACCTGGTGCATCTTTCACAATAGATCCAACCGCGCCTTGTAATGCCATACGAGCATCTTTTTCCAAAGCTTCTTACGAAGAAATGAACTTGGTACGTTCGTTTACTGTATTATTTGTCGATGATAAATATATATGTTCGCGTAAATTGTATCTGTTACCATTAGATGATAATCTTAAACAAAAACCCTTTTTTTCTTACGATATGTTGATAAATTAGAACAAAAAATGATAATTTATATTTTAATAATTTTATCTGATCACATTTGGATGATCAATTGTATTCAATATTTTTACGTTTAATTAATAACAAAAAAATGGTTTAATTTTTTTTTGCAGGCCATGGAAAGGTTGGCATCTTTAATAAGAGCGGAATTGGCTGAAAATAATTTGTATTTGCAGAATTTAAATTCATGACAATGATATAAGAACAAAAGTTCTTATCGAATGAATTCATTCTTTTTACATGATATTTATGAATTCGTCACGTATAGTCGCGTGAATTTATATGATTCATTTGCGACATATGAAGATTTCATTCTCTTTATCTAATTGGAACAAGGAAGGAAATCGATTGACGAAATGGGAAAATATATTTATCGATCGTAAGTTATTTCTTACGGTCAGTCGGTAAAAAAGGGAGCTGCTTGTCTTGGGGATTTATCAATGAGTTCGCTTGCCGATTGAATTGACCTCGAAGAGGAAAGCCTAATAAAAGGACGACATCTATACAATAGCGCGAAGATATTATTGAAATAATTATTTTCAAACAACAATTACACAGAATATCGGCTTGATCCATTGGAAATATATGGGTTTCCAAATAATTCGTTATTTCAACGATTTATTTCTAATATCTATTATATATAATTCTTGACTATGCCAAGATTTTAATGTATACTATTTATATCTATATAGTTTTTTTTTTTTTATTAATATATAATGCATATAATAATCTACAATTCTTATGATGTTATGTTAAAATAAAAGAAAAAAAAACAAAAGAAATGGAAAAAAATTACGAAAAACAATTATTATATATATATATTTTTTTTTCAAACGGATTATATTATAATAAATAAAAATTACGTAAATGACGAAACCTCTTTGGATCTTTTTTTTTTTTTATTGTCGACGTAACGTTTCCTTAGAAAATATCGAACGGGTGATGAGAAAAAAAATAAGAAAAAAAAAATTCGAAAATGAAAGCAACAAAGTGAAAAGAAATAGGGGTGAAAGTAAAAGGAGAGAGAAATGAAAAGAGTTACTTTCACGAAAGAGGAGAGAGAGAGAGAGAGAGAGAGAGAGAGAGAGAGAGAGAGATAATAGGAGGAGAAACCGTGCACTCTCACTTAACGCTAAACATCCTAACTACCAATTAATTTGCCGGAGTTAATTTAATCTGTTACAATATCAAATAGACGAGAGAGAAATAGAGAGAGAGAGAGAGAGTGAGAGAGAGAGAGAGAGAGAAAGAGAGATCAGTTAGTGTGGTGTCTCTGCATGTGTTCTCGATCGAGTCCCAAGGGCGAATTCGTTTCAACCATAACATACAACTTGTTTTATAGCTAAAAGACAGATCGTTTTCGATGTATTTTAAATGTTTTTCGAATATTAACAATTACGTTACGTTCGAATGAAAAGTATTTGAAAAATGTTCGTTATAAAATTAATTCGCATATTCACGAACGAGAAAATTGATGAGAAAATATTTATTAAAATATTCAATATATTATTTTTTATTGGTCGGTTTTTTTTTTTTTTATCAGAAATCAAATGTTTCTTCTTTTTTCCTTTTTTTTTTTTCTTCTTTTAAAATGTTATTACAATTTTAAATGTTTGCTTTAGCGAGAATACCTATTTAATAGCATTTTTGTTTTTATTGTACGCATCTATCGAGTACGTATACATATATAGATATTTAAAAAAAAAAAAACACTTGATCATATACGAGATAAAGATTATTGTCTAGAAAATGTTTGTATAAATTATTACTCTCGTTTGGAATATTAATGATAATTAAAAAACAAAATATATATATGTATATGATAACATAGTTTAAAATGATGTCTATGTACTGTTTGATTTTATACAAATAATCCTTTATACGTTTTCTTCGAATAAACATATAGCTTGTTTAGTGATTTAAGAAAATGTATAATAATAGCATCGTGATTTGTGCATAGACAGAATGTGACGGATTTAAAAAAAAACTGTCTTGTATCTTGGGTAAAGATGGAAGACCAAAAGAGGAAATCCCTAGGCTCGCGTACGAAGATATAGTGTATATTAAAGGACCTACACTTTTTCTCTCGAAGATCCTACGGCAAGGGTCTAGAAGAATATAGACCGATCATACGAATGGGCACATTTTCCAAACGAAGGATTTGAGGGGAACAAAAAAAATTGGTCCACTTTTCTCCTTCTCTCTTATTCTTTCATTTATCCTTTACGACCAAATCGAAATACTTCTTCTATTTCTTTAATCTAACGTTTCACTATTAACCTAATCAATGTTTATTCGAACGAAGAGAGAAAAAAAAAAAAACAAAAGAATTAAAGAAATAGTCAACAAAGTAAAAAAAAATTTTTCGATATATCTAAACTCTTATCTAGATTAAAACGATTAATCAAATTAATCGACCAACTATCTTCAATTAGTGTGAAACTGGAAGAAAGGGGGTTTTTCAGGGCAGGGGGTGAGAAAATGGCGAGTAAAAGAAATAATAAAATGAATAAAAAAGAAACAAAAAGAAGAAAGAAAGAAAAGGAAAAGAAACGTGGCACGTAATCGAATTACAAAGGTACTTGAGGGTATTTCGCTTTCTACTTAACCCGTGGTGCTCTCTTTCTTTAATTAGAAATTGAAATCTCGTAGGAGGAGAAGGAAGAGGAGAAGGAGGAGGAGGAGGAGGAGGAAGAGGAAAAGAAAGAAGGTTCGTTTCTCGAGAAACGCAAATGTTCGCACACACTACCGACTTACAAATAATATTTTCCAAACGAAATCTTACACGTATTCACAATTTTTATCGAAAATCCAACGAAAATCGCTTGTATTATTAATCAAAAGAAATCTTTCAAATATAATATATATATATATATTAAACGAAAAATCATACGGGAAAACGGGTGAAAAGGAAATCCATGGATGAACAAAAAAAGCAAAATCTAAAAGCTTTCACGTAGAAAAAAGAAAAAGTAAAAAAGAAAGAAGAAGAAGAAGAAGAAGAAGAAATCAGCCGAAAGAAGAGTTCAGGTTGAATTGAGGTGTAGTCAGTCGAGCGTGGTCGAGAGAAGGGTGGGTGAAGGTGGGTGGTTATGGACGAGGGGTGGGGTGGCAGGGGGGTTGGGGTGGAAAAAAGCGAAAGCATGAGAGAATCGTTGAGGTTCACCCTCGTATCAGACAGGAACCCTATAGTAGATTCGTGTTCTCGCTCACTCACTTACTCACTTATTCTCTCTCTCTCTCTCTTTCTCTCTCTCTCTCTTTCTCTCTCTCCCTCTGTTTCTCTTTTCTCATGCTGTGCTTCCTGCGGACCAACGGTACCGGTCTATATAACACGGGAGGCAAGGGAGTTATTCCCTGGGGGTAGGTGAGATCGGAAGGTGAGACGGGGGAAGGAGGTGGAAGGGCAGAAGGAAAGACAGGAACGGGAAGGAGAGAGAATGTAACAAAGAGAGAGAGAGAGAGAGAGAGAGAGAATAGAGTGGGAGTGAAAGAGAAGAGTGAAGTAGAAGAAGAAGAGAGATAGAGATAAAGGGGATGCGTGAAAGATAGAGAGAGATGGTTAGATAGATAGCTACAGAGAGATAGAAAGAGGTAGAAAAGGAGAGAGAGAGAGAGAGAGAGAGAGAGAAAGAGGGATGTCGGCAAGGGTGCGCGCGAGGGGTAGTGCAGTTTCGTGTTGGCATTACTCTTGATTTCCGTGGTGACGTCGCTACCTCGCCAGTACTCTCTCTCTCTCACCTCCTCCACCTCCTCCATCTCTTCTTTCTTCTCCTTCTCCTTCTCTCTCTCTCTACCTCTCTCTCTTTCTTTCCCTCATCTCTAACCTTCTCCTCCTCTTCTCAGTATCTTGTGTTTTGCCGTATCTCTGTTGCTGTGCTGTCCTGCTCATCCCTTGCGATACAGAGAAAGAGCACCTACCTACTATCCGGACTATCCGGGAAAGATAGATCCCTTTTCCTGTACTCTACACCCTACACCCTACACCATCTTCTTCTTCTTCTTCTTCTTCTTCTTCTACTTCTACTATTACAACTTTTATTACTAATACATGTACCGTCTTCTTATAATTCTATCATTACTAATACTGCAACTGTTGCTAGTATTGTAATTATTATTATTAATATACAAATATCATCTCTCTTCTTCTTATTTTATTATTACGATTACTTTTACATTTATTTTGTTATTTATTATTTATTTATTAAATATATCAATAAAATTTCATAATAATTTATTTTCTCCAACACATTGTATTCTGATTTTTTCGTTATTACTATTGCTACTTTTACCATTGCTATAATTAATATTACTAACACACATATTATCTTCTTCTTCTTCTTCTTCTTCTTCTTCACTAATACTATTACAAATATAATTACTAATATCAACGCATAAGACTACCAAGAGCATAGAAAACATGCCAAGAACGCACATCGTCAGTTTGCTTTTTGGTTTACCTTCCTCATGCTTCCTCTCTTGCTTTGCTTTACCTTGCTTTGCCTTGCCTTGCTTTACCTTGACTTGACTTGACTTGCCTTGCCTTGCTTTCCTATTCGAGCTTGTAAAAGGGCTGCCGTGCCCATGGCCATTATTTCACGATAAAAATTCCTTCCTTACGGTCGGAGAAAAAGGGATCGCTATATCACAAGGATAAGCACAACCAGAAGCCAGTAAAGAATAGCCACCGTTCTGTTTGTTCTCGGATCCTTCGCTTGCTTTCCTTATTACACGCTTCTTATTTTTTTCTTCTTCTTTCCATTTTTTTTTTCTTTCTTTCTTTCTTTTTGCTTCTTCTTTTTTTTTCTATCCTTTTTTTTTTCTCCACCTCGAATAACTTCTGTTTGGGATGATTTGAAGCAAATTTGTGTCAAGACTCAATTATATGGAATTGAATAAATTTTAATGTCAATTATTTTAATTTACAAAACAATATTTGTGTATGTTCAGTGTTTTGTTTGTTATATTTGATTTATATATTATTTTTCTCGTCTCGTTAATGTTTTATAATATTTTGTATTGATTCGTTTAATATAATGAACAATATAATTGATATTATTAGAAATTCTTTTCAATGTATACATTTAAAATTGAACTATGATTTTAGTGATATTAAATATTGTATTATACAAATGTAAGGAGTTGTTTTATTAGTGTTAATATTTAATTGTTTGGAGAAGTAAAGATGCGTATGATCAATTTTGTTCGTACGTTTGAAGTTGATGCATAATTTGGCTCAATTCGTGTACCTTATTTTACTCGACTTAACGATTTTATTATATTTATGTAAATTATATATATATATTTATTTATTTATTTACTTGTTTGTTTGTTTGTATTGAAAGACTTGAAATTTTAAATATAGATGCAACGTATAAATGAAAAATAATGTATCCTTGCACAGAGGAACGTCGTACTATTTTTCACATAGCTGCATCCCTCGTCTACGAGAAGAACGCGACGAGACGTTTCCACCCTTGTATATTGCCAACTTCGTAGACTTCGTATTTCTCAGGGACGGCTTGCAATACGTCGACCGAATATTTAACGTAATACTTTTTTCTCTACTTTTCTTTTTTTTTTCTTTTTTTATTAATTTATTACCCTCGGTTCCCCTTTTAAAATGTACTCTCTCTCTCTCTTTTTAAATTTATTTAAATATTGACTTTAAAATAATTTCCAAAATATAATTAACAATTGGTCCTACAGTTTATAATATAAATGACTATACATAAAATTCTACAATATTATCATTAGATCCATTTTTTTTCTTCTTTTTTTTTGATGAATAAGAAAAGAAAAGAAATTGGTTTGCAAAAGAGGGTTTTAACGTATTTTCGTTTAAAAAAAATGTTTTCTTTTCCATTTCTTTTTCTTTTTTTAATTTCTTTAAATTAATAAATTGAAGCATCGCACTAGACCGTATTAACGGATTTTCAATAACTTCAAACACTTCGCGAAATTACGTTAAGTAGTCTATCCAACAACGTAACCGGCCAAAGATAAGATTGACTAACTTTAGAACAACAAGTTCATCGACCGTTTAAATCCTTTTCGAAGAAGGTACGCAAGCTTTTAAAAATTGAGCGCGAAAATTAAGTGAGACCCTATTTAACATGTGAGAGCAAAAACAAAGAAAAAAGAAAAATTTTAAACCTATCACAATAAAAAAAGAAATAAATAAAATCAATTGATAGAAATGATTGTTTAATTATTAAACGGGTTGAAGTGTGTGTTACCAATAATAAAACTGTATTTTCATTTCTGATATGGGAGAAGGGAAAAAAGAAATAACGAAAGGAAGGACGGAAAAAAAAATCTTTGAAATACAAGTCAGCATGTTTAATGAAATGATTCCATTTATAGTCTCGAAAGGTTTATGAAGAAAATGCTTGCTGCTTTTAATTTATTATTTTTTTTCTTCCTTCTCCTTCTTTCTTTTTTAAGTGTTAATAACGGATTTTATAAAAAATCGTTCCAAGAGAGAAACAGAGAAAGAGAGAGAGAGAAATGAACAGACAGAAGAAAAGAAAAAAAAAGGAAGAAACAAAGGGAAAAAACGAAACAAATATGCATACACGTTCTAAATGAAAACGATAAAAGTGTCGGCATCCTATCCCAGGACATCCTATTTTTTATTTCCATAGAGATACAATAATGTGAGATCGATTTAAGTTCACCGACCCAATAAATTAATTCTCGCGGCCTGACAATGAGAGTTTCCTGTATCACCGACTGGACCACATCGTGTATAGTCTGTCTTTTAAAAAAGAAAAAAGAAAATAAAGAAAAAAAAAAAAAGAAAAAACACTGCTTCCGATTTTAGTGTGATAAATAGAAGATTAGATGGATAGATTGATAGATCGAGTAAAGTATAAAAAGAAATAGATAGAGAGAAAGAGAGAAAGAGAAAGTATGACTTTTTTTTTTTTTTGTAACATTTTATTCGCCTGCACTAAAAAAACTGTATTGATTGGTTTTTAATGACACGTTACTGCAATCTTGTTTAACATCCGCAAAAATATTCCGATAATGGTGAATAACATTTTTTTATCTTTCCTTCTTGCAATTGCTTTCATTCCATTCCTATTATTACGTAAAAAATAGAAACTATTTACTTACGATCCAGCGTTTCATTTTTAGTTTTAATCACGCGTGTAATCTTTTTTCAGTTTTAATCACGTGATACATGCGTCCGATCAATGAATTCAGTTAACGTACAAAACTGAAAGTAATAAATTTTATTCAAAATTGTTTTCATTGTACGTACAATTTTGTATACGTAATTTAAACAACAACAACAACAAATTCTAAGTATTGTACAATGAAACTATGAAAGACGAATTAAAAATCAAACGTAAAAATTGTGAAATCATATTATTGCATTATCATTCAATATACGAACTTTAGTGTATAATTTGTTAAAACAATTATCTCAACACCATTATCTAATATTTGAAATATATCTTCGATTAAACCACCCCCGTAAAAAAAAGAAATGAATTAAATAATTGTTAAAGTTGAAAGAAATTGTTCTCCAATTCTATTATCCTTAAAATTTCATTGAAAATGATTCCCATAAAAACCATATCCGAAATAAGGTTGTCTCTAATCCTAATTATGCCAAAGTACGATAGAACGAGAAGACAAAAAGAGAGAGAGAGAGAGAGAGAATAAAGATAGAAAGATACTTGAACGCAGAACAGTGACACAGGTCTGTACAAGTAGAAAAGGGGGTTGGTTGGGGGTTGTGGGGGTGGATTGCGAAAGGCCAATATAGAGCCGCGATTGCCCTGTAAATATCGAAGGGAGGTTATAGCCGGCTTCGTGGGCCGTAAACCAAGACATTAAATTTTATAATATTGCGTCCCGTTTCCTATACCCTCCCCTCCCCCCTCACCGACCCGTCTCTTTCTTTTTCTCTCTTTCATTCGTTCGCAACGTTTTCCCACACCGTTCTTCTCTCTTTACGCGGGTGTTCGCGCGCGCGCGCGCACACCGCGCTTTTATTGGCTATTTACAGAGGAAATGGCCTCTAAATTAACTGCAGACTGCCGGATTGCTACCTATATCGAACGGTCTCCTCTATAACATCTCTTTTCCTCTTTGTTTCTCTATTTTTTCTCCCCAACCCCCGTTTTTTCTTCTTCTACATTTTTCTCATTGAATAGGTTGTTGTCTTTTTCTTATGTTAATTTTAACCCCCTTTTTGACATAAAAATGAAATTTTGTCACCTGTTCTATGATTATTTTTTCATTTCGACTAATTAGAATGTATATTTAATCCTTTAAATCTTTTTCGCTCATAAGTCTGACTAATAAGCCGGACAATGTATGAAATAACTAGCTCTCCATATGCTGGACTCCAAATTTTTCAGCCCTCCTCTAAGTAGTAGAAAAACATTCTGTATACATTTATATTATATGTATAAGAATTACTTTTATTAATTTTGTTTAAGTAAAAAAGAAATTTTGATGCAACGTTCTCAAAAATCGTGACGAAAATTTGCATTCCTTTTCTGCACGACAGGTTCTGAACTTTTCAGTCCACCTATACGTAAGAAAACTATTCTTCTTTTATACACATATATATATATATATATAAAATGTATTTTTTTGAGTTATTTTTTCAGAGTTATCTTTTTCTATGCATTTTTTATGCAGAGTTTTCAGAGTTATCTTTTTTTATGCATTTCACGTGTGTAAATGTTATTTCGTATATTGTCCGACAAAAATTCTATAACTCTTACAAATTATGATAGAAAAAATATTTAATACGTATAATAACAAAAAAAAAAAGATAAAAAAAAAAGAAACTATCAGCAGGTAAGCTTGTTTTTTTTTTTTTTATATAATATCATGAAAGAATCGAAGACGAGCATCGTTTTTGACAAGCCAGTGCCAAATAAATTTCATATCTCAATTAGTTTTCGCGGCACGCGTCGCCACGTGGCATTCCCAATTTACTTCCCTTCCACCCCTCACCCTAGTGAATCCTCATATATTCTTCTCTTTCTCTCTTTCTCTCTCTCTCTCTTTCTTTCTTTCTTTTCACCCGTGTCGACACGAGGGCGTAATTCAAAGGCAAATATATTAAGTGTTGTTCGTTCTACGACATCGCTCACCTAACTTTCTCATATTTATCTTTACACGTATATGTACTTTTATATTTACTTTTATATACACATACATATATATATATATACTTACATACAAACATAAAAGATGAATGGTCATCTTTACGGGAGGTCGACTCGTTGACAGGATCCTAACGGACAGGGTGAATCGTAGTTATGAGAGTAACGCGTGTAAATATTGATTATGATATAAGATAATTTTGATCGGTAGCATCTTCTTTGAACTATCTTTTTAAATACTTAAAATGAATATAAAATGAAATGTACAATAAAGAAATTAATTACGGAATACGTATAGAAATAAATATCGGAAAGGTTTGTTGTGTTTAACGTTCGACGTACCGAGAGACACTGAGTAACAATGATCTTCGTGTTTATATAAATACTATACTTATAAAATTAAAATGTTTGAAGACTAGACGAGTTTTTCTGTATGTGTGTGTATGTGCTTATTGATTATTTAAATGTTATCGAATATTATGTTTACGTTTCATTCGAAATAATTCAACGTGTACTTGCATATTACACGCGTATTGGTGTAGAAATTATTTGTATGAATGTAAAATATGATTTTTGATATTGACGATGTTTGTAAGATATTATAGTAAATAAAAAATTGGATTTTACGTAGTTGCTATTTGAGTTAAAAAATTAAAAATGAAAATATTTCTATCGATAGGAAATCAAAAAATTATGTAACAAAAATTGTGAAAGTCAATACACGAAATGTATAAAAAAACGATCACTATGGGCATATGCTCAAGAACATGGGTGGTAATATATACATAGTCTCGGCCGTGGACACATCGTCGTACAACATATTAACAGCTTAGTCGGTAAGCCTTTTATATTACATTTTTCCCTCTATGGGGTCTCCTAATCCAATAGGGTAGCTAGCTAGCGGTCCCGATAATGTAAGGGGGTCTTGGAAACGAATTCGACTCTACTCCAGTGTTTAACATCTAACATGAACGAGCCGCAAAATCGTCCTTGAGATTTCTTTAATGTGACTTCGAACGTCCAACCTCTCTTTTCATTATTTTTTTTTGTTTCTTTTTTTAAAATGATCAAATTTTTAAAAGAAGAACGTTATTAATTTTTATTTCTCTTTTAAAAGAGTAACTTGAAAAATGAAGTTAATATTTTGTCAGTATACAATTATTCCCATCAAAATAATTATCGTTTATTAAAATGTTAAATAAATAATTAAAGATTATTTTTTTGACGAATTATTAAAATTATCGTAAAAACATTATTGGAACATTTTAATAATTATTCGTAATCTTTCGTAACTATATTTTTGTTTTGTTTTTAAACTAAATAAATAATATAACGATGGAGGAGAGAAAATGTTCCCACGTATTAACGGGTGTCCATTTACGTAGAATGATTTCGTGAATCGTTATACCGACTACGATATCTAAGCTTCCTCTAACTTGACTTTGCAAACGCGTTTCACGCCCGGAGTTCCCAATTAAGTAGAATGACTGACCGAGAGGTAGGTCAGAAAAATAATGGTCCTGAATGGAAAGGGAAGAAGTCTACAAAGATCTCGACAATAGTTAACCAACGTCGTTTATATTTGCAGGGTGTGCCCAGAGCTCAGGGTTGTCCTATTGTTTGCCTCCAAACGCACGCAACACGGAATCATCCCTTAACGCGTGACTTACCTCCCGTTAAAACCAACAGAGTTATCTAAATATGTCTATGTGTATCTATGCGCGTATAAGTGTAAATGGTTGTTGCTTATTTGATCACACAATGAATTATACAAACATTATTAAATTTAATTTTTGTAAGATCAAGTAATCGAACTTTTCTCTCTTAATTTTATTAATATATTGTATAATAATATATATATATATATAAATTAATTAATACAGTAAATCACACACATAAATTTTGTTCAAATTATAAAACCTATATAAAAAGAAGTTTCCATAATTTTTCAAATAATTTCCTTACGTAATTATTCATATTTAAAGTTTCTTATATCGATCAATACAGTATAACGAACGATACAATACTATTATCCTGCAAAACTGCTAGATAAAAGATCATAAAAATGCAAAGCACTGCTCGTCTACTTGCTAGTAGCGAAGAGTTTGAAAATACACGTGAAAAAATGAGATGGAAATAGAAAGAGAGAAAAAAATAAAGACAGAGATAGAAAGAGAGAGAGAAAGAAAGAAAGAAAGAAAGAAAGAATGAGAGAAAGAAAGAGATAGGATGGTTATAAATCTTTAGTCAGGACTTAAGTTTCGAAGTAAATCTTGCCACGTTTTAGCAGTAAGTCCAGAGCTCACTTCAGAAAAAGGGATCAGAAATACGGCGGACTTGGCGGGAACGGCTTGCGAGGCCTCAGAAAGCTAACACCTAAGCAGCCTTTCGTCGTCGGCAAAAGTCCAGGTGCTAAATCCACTTGTGACGAGTTTAAAATCGACTCCTTCTCGCTCATACTGATGCCTCTTTTAAAACTAATCCACTGTTCGAACTAAGTACTCATATACTTTTCTTAACGTTGAAAACTTGAATTATTGTGCTTTGTTTAAATTTATTTAAATTTATTTCTACACATTGACACAATTTATTTCGATTATATTTCTACATTGGTATGATCTGTTGGGTTATGAACGAACCCAGTATATAGGAATATTTTTGGCAAAAAGTTTATTTTATATTTTGTGTCTGTGTGTTTGTGTGTGTGTATGTAGAATATTTAGAGAAATAAACCTTGAAGCTATCCACTAAATAAAAAATAATAAACGGCCCTTGTTTAAACGAATTTTGTATACATTTCAACACCTGGCGTATATATTGTCAAATATTGTAAGTAAAGTTTAAGTTTAAAAGTACCGACTAAAATAATTTTACATTGTGTAAGTTTAAATTTACATGACGTCATTGAGAATTAAATTAATAACTATATATATATCTTTCTCTTTATTTTTTGTTGTTATTTTTTTTTTTTTATAGCAGTACTCTCTCAGTGTGCTGTATTGGATAATTGATTAGAAAAAGAAAAAAAGGGAAAACAACATAGGACCTGATGTAACGACAGAAAAATGAAAATATACAAAAATAGTAAAAATAGTTTCGATAGTTTTTCATTTTACAGACGATCATGAATCTCGCAATTTTTTTCCTCCCTTCCTTTAGAAAAAAAAAAACAACAACGAGCATTGCCACGTTGCGCTGACGCTGCTCAAATGGTTATGAAAGAATTGTAGATATTTTTATTAGATTTATTTATATCGGCAAAATAAAAATTCTTTAAACGACGACTCGTCGTTTCGCGTTTTCGGCAAATAACGTTTTCATTCATTTATTTTTATTTTTATATGTTTTTTTTTCTGTGTTCCAGGGTTTCCCCCTCCGCACGCCCTTCAGGGTAGGTAAAAAATTCAGTCGGAAAAATTAAATGATTTGAGAAAATACGCGTTTACGAATATTTTTTCTATTCTTTTTGTTTGTTTCCCATATCCCGTAAATTACAATATTCGTTTCGTTACTTTTATGTGATGAAAATCTAAATTATCGTAATAGGTTGAATATGAAATTGGACAGAAATTACAAGTACTAAGGTATTACAAATATTCGTGTGTCAATTATTAAAACACAAATTGGTCCCAATGTCTGTATTTATATTTTTATAAACTCTTGGTGAAGAAGTCTTTTGAAAGAAAAAACCAACGCCATAATATTTCTTTTTTTAATTTATAAGAAAACACAGTTCAACGTGTTCAAAATATGATTTCCCATAGAAACAAAAAATTACTATTCAATTTATCCCATATGATAAATGCGATTCTGCCGATTTTGTCAATCAATAAAGTAAAATGATTATGCTGGTAATCAAATTTTCAAACGACTATAGTTTTCTTCCGTTTCACTAAAGATGGACATCGTCGGAAGTTTTCGACACCGAACAACGTGCGATAGTTTCGGAAGAACGGTGAAATACGAAACTTTCTTATCAACTGATAAAGAGAGAGAGAGAGAGAGAGAGAGAGGGAGTGAGAACAAGAGGAAAAGAGAAAGAGGATAACATGATTTAGATATCGTCGTTTCAGTGGTAATCAATTTCCATTAACACACGAAGGAGTTTCAACGCTAGTAGAAAATAACAATAAAAGATCTAACACGCAACGAAGGAAAGGGACAAAAGATATAAGAGAGACAAAAATAAACTTTCCTTTGAGAAAACTCGAATAAAATTTTTACTTAATTTTAATCTTTCTTTTTATCCTCTATATAGGAAAATTAAAGTTTATATTTTTGTCTTTTTGGCTA
Source organism: Polistes canadensis (assembly GCF_001313835.1). Lineage (NCBI taxonomy): Eukaryota > Metazoa > Arthropoda > Insecta > Hymenoptera > Vespidae > Polistes > Polistes canadensis. The sequence goes on along the minus strand of NW_014569705.1, from coordinate 51,714 downwards.
GGATCTACCAGGTTAGTAACCGTGATCAATATTTTCGATTAAATCTAACGTAAAATAATATAAAAAGATATATAAATCTAGAACAACGATGCTGCATAATGTATTCTGCGGATTTCGTAGGGTACTAAAAAAAAAAAAAAAGAAAAAAAACATTCAAATCTGTTTAATAGTCTGGAAACCGAATTTATTGCGTCTGTTAAGATTTAAAGAAATTTCTTTACGTAATATTTTATTTCGTCGATTACTTCGTTACAAAAACAATTTTATTTGTATTTCATTATTTCATTAACTTTAAATGAGAAAATGGTTTATTGAATTCGAGATATATTTAAAACAATTTGTCGACAAATTTGTGTAGAAATTTCGTTAATAATAGAAAAGAAAGAATTTCCTGATTGAATTATTTTTTATAGATTTATTTAGAATAATACGAAAACTGAAACCATTGATTTTTTCTAATGACGATAAACAAATACGATAGGAAGAGAGAAAGAAAGGAAAAAAATAAAAAGAGAGAAAGAGAATAGCCTTTGAAGTTTCGACGGTGCTTATTCTCGGTGCGTTTCAGAAGCAAGTTAAGTTTCTCGTGGGCCAGAGAGAAAATTGAAAAACTTTTCAGGAAAATTGTCTCGCCACTAGAAACTTGCACTAAACTTAACTTCCTCTTTCCTTTTTCTACCCTCTCCCTTCCTAAGTCCCGTCCCTCTTTCTCTCCGTCTTTATTTTCAACCATAAAGGCTACCAATACATTCTAAAAACTAATTAAACTTTGGACATACATAGACGAAGAAAACACCAACCACAAGTCTCACCACCCATCCTATTTCTTCTACAATCCTACGGGGCAGGATTAACTGTGAAGGAGAGTTCTTACTTTCATAGATGTTTTATGAAAAACCCTGGCAAAATCAAAATCTCATTCATTTTTATTTTACCTTTATTTATCAAAATTAAATAAGACTATTTTCCTTTATAATATTTTGAACCCTTTCGAAATGATTTCAAGGAATGTTTTCTTTTTATATTTCACTTGTCAATGAATCAATGATGATGGATTTTAATGTTTCATTTAAAATGTCCAATTTTTCTTTTTTGGTCTAAATCTATTTTCATGATCTTTTTTTTCTTCAGATAATTATTTACTGATAATTCGTGAATTTACAATACGTACGAAAATATATATCGATAGAAAGGAAGTTTGTATCAACGTAAGTAACCTATATTGAATAATCTTCTTATCATTAATCTACCACATTACGTTTCGTTTCCTGTTTATAAAGATATTTTGCAAATAAAAAAAAGAAAAAAAAAAAAAAAGAAAAAAAGAAATAGATACTCTACTCTTTGTATATGATTAATAAATAAATAATTCAAAGAAAAAGAAAGTCTTCAAATTTTCTTCAAATATTCCAATATATCATCGAAATCGTAATATACGAAAACACCTGAAATTTAATTGAAAAGAATTTGTCCAGTTTACGAAAGAAAACAAAATCGAGATGGATTTCAATCTCTCTCGAGAAAAAGAAAAAAAGGAAAAAAAATCTTTAAACTCGCATCGATGCTTCCATGTTTCGAGGTATATAATTGGACGGAACGGTAACGTCAAAAAAAAAGAAGAATTCTCAGAAAAAAATAAACTCCGACGAGAAACGTAAATATAAACCGTATATATATATATATATATATATATATATACATCCGTAGAAACAACATGTACTTTGAAGCAAGAGTATTATGAAGGATTTCGAGACGAAGCGTGTATTGGGATCTATTAAAGGTAAAAGCGAACGTGTCGAGTGGGAAAACATTCGTAGAAATCTGGGATCGGGTATAACTGTTCGTTCGTTCGTTCATTCGTTCGTTCATTCGTTCGTTCGTTCGTTCGTTCGGTAACTCGTTGCCAGGCCGTAGTAGGAATGTGAGATATGGTAGGAACTCGATCGACTCGTCGAAATGAAGCACGCTAGAGAGTTGGCAAGTGCTCGGTTGGATATTATAGACCTGTGAACGAGCCGGAGGGGTGGTTACCCCGCTAAATTGAAGCGCTCGAAGGTAACGTCTAATGAAAGCATACGCGCGTACCTAATATCCAGCCCACTAGAATGTAATAATTTCGGAATGGTACTTCAGAGAGCTGTACTTCTGCAACAAAGGTTAACCACCCGTATAGCTATTCGGAATCGTGTGCAACCGGGATCGGCTCTCGATCGTTGAGAATCTACGCAAAACCTGACACAGGTTTGCCGATTTATTAGAAACTCTTCGGTATCGAACCCTACCTACGTCCTACCTCCACCCTCAATCCAATTCTCCTCCTCTCTCTCTCACTCTCTCTCTTTGAATGTCTATGGGTCTGTGCGTTCATATGAATACTCGTTTCAATTCGTCATTGTTCGCACGGTAACGTTAATCCTTTATAAAGCTGATATAACTTTGAAGTCATACACTTAAGTATGTGTCTATGTATTATAGCTTTTGGTGATACTTGATTGGTAACTTGGATTTATCAGATTTGTACTTTTACAATTTTTAGTATCAATATGTAACTAGGATCCAATCCCCAGATATAAACTTATGTTAATGATAAATTTAATCAATACATTTTTCTCTTTCGTAAATACAACCGTATAATATATTATCGCGTATTACAATTTTTGTTTGATTTATTTAATGGTTAGATATCATGGTCATTTGAAATCCAAGTTGGGCGATATATCGCCCACTATTATTTTAGAATGATAATTATCGAATGAATTTATTTGTAATCGGTTTAGTTTCATAACAAGTTTCTTTAATACCATTTCCATTTTAACGTATATTAATTTATGAATAAAAAAAAGCATGCATAAACGCGTGTTACTCCAATACTCATTGGCAGTGGGTAGCTACTACCTACTACAATTTGCGTATACAACGAAGCAGCTTTCGTAAAACGTGATTAGATTACTTGGGTGCTCGTCGAAAACGAGATATTTCCTACGATTTTCACTGGAAATACTTCTGCGATTTTTTTTCCGAATTTTCGTCGTTATTTAAACGTTCGGAACATCACCACGCGTTTCATTACTTTCTGATCGTTTAAAATTCTTTATTTCTTTTTTCCTTCTGAAATTTTTGTTCACCAAATTAGTAGATTGATATCTAACACACGCATATACCTAACATATAGATACAGAATATAAATAGAAAAAGGATTACATAATTGATTACAAAAAATTGATAATCTTAAGGTACCGATATATATATATATATATTAAACATTTGCTATAAAAAATATTGAATATTATTTTTCAAGATATCCAAAGACTTATTTAGTGCAAGCACAAAACGACGTTTTACAGTAGATCGACTTATCAAACGAATAATCTTCAATACATTGATATAAGACATCTCTCGATTGTGCCTCCTCGAGTAAATAGAAACGCATTTCTCTTCAAAATACGTTACCGATGAAATCGATATCGATTCGACTTCGAAATCGATCAAAAAGCGGGAGAATGTACTTGCGTAACAAAATCTTCTACCTGGATGAACGAACAGTCTTACTTACTTGGAACTATAGTAAATATCCAAGGTACTGATCAAAATGAAATAATCTTTTTCATAATATTTAAACAGATATTACTCATATTTTTTTGTTCATCCAATAACTAATTTTAAATTTCTCTAATAAAACCTATCATTAAAACACTGAAAAACAAAAGTATCTATTTAAAAATCAAAGAAATTCAAAGTTGATGATAATTGCATTTAGGTTTATTTTTTGTTTGTTTGTTCAGTTATTCGAATGGTTACCGTTAAACATACCAACACGAATGAACGTAAATACGCGTCTGTTATATCACGGTCCACGCGTGAGAGAGAGAGAGAGAGAGAGAGAGAGAGAGAGAGAGAGAGAGAAAGTGAGAAAGAGAGGGAGAGGATCGGTGAGTGTAGTACGTGGGTGTTGTAAGCACAAATTGCCACAAATTGGAGAAAATTGAATGAAGCTTACAGCTTAACGAAGGCACTAAATCCTTGCGGAACGACCTATCTCAACACGCGGCCCATTTTCGTGATAAGTGAGAAAGTGCCGTGCGCTTAAAATGCCGTGTTTCAACGAACACGGTTTGCTTTGACTTCATTTTTCGAAACACGGTCGAACTTCTATCCTATAAATATATATTTCCAATCAAATCTTCGATTTTTACTTCGAACGATACTACACCTCGACGTATTTCATTTGCAATTAACTTAATCCCCTTTATTCTTTTTTATGGAAATATTTTTTCGCTCATGAATTCGGTTAAAGTACATTTGAACGATTTTTATAGTTGTATTTTTTGTTTATTATAAAAAATGAGAATTTAATATTGTTTCGCATATCTTATAAAAAAGAAAAATGTATAAGAAAAAAACAAAAAATAAGATTACAATAATTCGAAATTACGTATCGATGCTTAAATTCTTGTACCACAACCGAATTACAAAATCAACGCTGAAAGGGATACAAGAAGACAAAAAATATATCCAAAGTCGAAGAATGTCAAAAAGTTCAATTTATAATCCTATCAAATTGATCATTAATTATTATAAGAATAATGATAAAACGATAACACGATTGGATACTTACAACAAAATATATTTTCTTACGTCGTTAATCGCGTGTGATTCCTAAAAAAAAAAAACAAAGGAAAAGAAAAAGTAAAAAAATGGGGTAAACAAGATTAGAGGATGAAATAAAGAAGATTTGAAAACAAAAATTATTGAAAAAAAAAAATGATTACTGTGATACTTGAAAACTGCTCGAGTATATTCGCATGCCCCTCCCTGGTAATGCCGAAATTTCGAGGATCAGGAGGAGAGAACAACGAAGCGAAACAAAGCATAGTAAAAGCAAAGAGGATGAGACGGGAGAGAGAGGGAGAGAGAGATAGAGGGATAGATGCGAGAAGATACAAAGGTAGATAGAAGAGGAGAGGTGAAGGGAGAAGAGAAGTGAAGAGGATAGAAGAGTGAAGAGAAGAGGAGAGGAGAGGAGAGGAGGATGGCAGATGGGAGGAAAAGGTGGAAGGCGAATGAGAGACAGGGAGTAGTGTGCAAGCAAGCAAGCAAGCAAGCAAGCAAGCAAGCAAGCAAACAACCAAGCAAGCAAGTGTATGTATATAAGAGAAAGATAGATAGATATATAGAGAGAAAGATAGAATGAGAGAGAGNTATAAGAGAAAGATAGATAGATATATAGAGAGAAAGATAGAATGAGAGAGAGAGAGAGAGAGAGAGAGAGAGAGAGAGAGAGAGAGAGAGAGAGAAGCTCGTACACTCCCGGGGAATTGTTATGTGGGAATTCCTGTTTCTGGTATGTAATATCAGAAATTCCTGTCTACCTGTGTCGCCTGTTATCTACCAATGCGCGTTTACGTTCGTAGTTCGAACAACGTCAGCTCAAAAGTGCTACCGTCGTTCATTAAAATTTGAAAAAGAAAAAAAAAATCACGCACACCCATGCACATACACGCACATAGCAGACTATGAAAAAGATGGGAGAAGAGAAGAGAAAAAAGAAAACAGAACGATAGTGATTAGTTTTATTCGATCATTCTGATTTTTTCGTATCTTTTGATAGAGACGAACTACGATCAAGTTATGTTTCATATTAATGATGATATAGAGCTTTGATTATGACGTCATATAGCAGATTGCTATTACACGAAGTGGATAGACACCCACGTGTCTATCCGTTTTTCTATCTTTTTCATTAACAAATATGAATTTATCGATTGATTTTAATGATAAACTATTTATTTATCTATCTATCTGGATTATTATTGAAATGTGTAAAAGGTATGATTTTATTTTGGTTTTTTTTTTTTTTTTTGGTACGTTTAATATGCAAAATGTAAATCGAATTTGCGCTTATAAAATATGATAATTTGTATGTGCATGATAAAAACATACGTGGACGTATTCGGCATGGCAACATTTTTAATCTACTTTTGTGATTTAATATGAAATCTTAAGCGGGGATAATATTGTTATTGCTTGTGCGTATCAAAAAAATTCTTATTTTGTAGATGTAATTTTGTAAAAAATTAAACAATCCCCCCAAAAGCATTCATGATTATATATTATAATCGACAATTTATTGTTGTAATAAATTATACACACATTCAAATATACATTTTCTCTATAAAAAAAAAATTATTACAATTTAATAATTTTTTGTATAAATCAGTATAATAACGACTTCAAAAAAAAAAAAAATAAAAAGTAAATTAAACGAAACATCCCATTGATTATATCTTTTTTTAATTAGCAATGTATTGTATTAGTTTTTGAAATAAAAAAAAAAAGATAAAGAAAACAAACCAAAAAGATAAAAAGAGAAGATGGCTAACACGTCGAAAGGTATCTAGGATGTCCTCCATATATCTTCTGGAAAATGTATCAAATTTGATCTAGAGAACAAACTCCGGTCTTGTCAGCAGATAGAGGATAGTGTTTTAGCCCGGAGGCATCGGTTGCGTGCATTCGACACATTGTCAATTTGCTGGCGTTGTACGTCCCGTGTCTGTTTAAAATCGATCGTATCCAGGGCACACGTATATACATTTAACATATAACACACACACACACAAACAGAAAGAAACACGCATGTTCCGTGTTAGATACGAGTAGACATATATACATTATTTTCGATAAATAATACGAATATACAAATTTATTTTCTGAAAAAATATCATTTTATCATTTAAAAACATATTTTACTGATCGTAAGAATAAAAAAAAAAGACAAAAAATATATTATTTCGATAAATATTATCAAATCGAAAGAGATAATCGAGAATGTTATGATCGTAGAAGCGACGGTTCGTAGAAAGTAAGTAAAAAATCATTTTTTCAAATATATACCACTGACAGTAACATATTTTCGTAACACTTTTCGTAATTTAATATCAAGTTATTACAGAATATAATATTTAATACCCGCTTATGTGCGAATTAAGAGAAATTTGTATTAATATTAATATTAATAATAATAATAATAATAATAATTTATCCTAAGTGAAATAAAATATTATAACTAACGTACGCGAGTTGTTATAACTATTTCGAAGAACAAAAGTTGTGAGGATGTTAGAAGTATGTATAGTATATATTAGTTTTTTGTTATTATAGTATGGTATAATAGTTGAAAAGGTAGTGCCGCGTTTAGTGAAATATATATTCAGGTTTGAAGCACGTCGGAGGATTCTACCGGTGGTTCACGATTTCGCGTTGCATTCCCCAGTTATAGGTAGGTACCGACCTATCTGTTTCATTAAACGAGAGATTCCATAGAATTTTTTGGAAATACAAGCTGGGAACCATCGAGACCGCCACGAAGCGAACGTTTGTCGTTGATGTTCGCGTTCGATGTAACCGCGTTGACAAAGAGAGTACGGAGAGAGAGAGAGGAAAAGAGAGAGAAAGAGAGAGAGAGAAAGAGAGAGAGAAAGAGAGAGAGAGAGAGAGAGAGAAAGAGAGATAGTCGAAAATTTCTCGGATCGTACATCCCCGGTTATACGCTCGCGACGTTAATTATACTTAATCGGATTAGCGATATATTTGCATACGCTGTACCGTTTCCGATCGTACGAGTACAACGGTGATTCCATCCACGTGTTATTATTAGGGAAAACGCGATGCACATGAGGAATATTAAAAGAAGAGCAACCGGTTGCTTAATTGATAATGATGTATATGTTCAATGATCAACACGCGTATTGTTAAATACTTAGTTACAATCGATTAAAAGAAATAGAACACAAGAAAGGATGTTTTAGTTGCTATATAATTTATAAGATATAACTTATTTACTAATATTGTTTTGTATAAAATAAGATATTGTCTCGAAAAAAAAAAATATTATATGTAATTAATATAATATATTTATATGCGTCAATCTAAATATATTTAATTAATTTCTGACAATCGCGAAGAATAGGAAAAATATATTTTCTATTGGTTAGTCATATAGAAGAAAATTGTCTTAATTTTTTTTTTTTTTTATGATTTAGATATAATGTGTAGTTTAATATAAATATATGAAATAAGTATTGTCAAAAGAAAAAGTATAACCTAATTGATAATAATCAAACATTTCAATTGTCATCTTAACAATGAAAGAACACATATAATGAATTTTTATAAATTATAGAATATAATTTTCTAAATGTGTTTTTGTTATAAATTATATATAAAGATATTGTATAATACGAAATATGTGATAACTACTTCAAAAAAAAGTGGTATCAACTGGTCAAAAACATCTCACCTATCTCTCACTTTTCCTCTCTCTCTCTCTCTCTCTCTCTCTCTCTCTCTCTCTCATTCTCTCTTGGTCGTCGTTAGAAACGCGACTTCCGTTTTTGCTCGACGGACGGCACGTTATATAAAAAAGGGTAGCTATTGAATTAAAAGGACGTAGGCGAATAAAGCGAGCGACTGGGGAGGGTGGAAAAGCAGCACGGCGTACTGCGATAGCACACGAGAGTGGGAGAAAGATGGAAAGAGAAAACATAGAACTGTGGTGGAAGGTGGAAGAAGAAGGGGGATGAGAAAGAGGAGGTTAAAAAGAAGAAGAAGAAGAAGAAGGAGGAGTAGGAGGAAGAGGAGGAGAAACGAGAGAGAAGAAGAAATTTCTCTGTCCTCTTCTTCTTCGTCGTCTATTCAGAGCTGCTTTCCAAACCCCTCACTACCCCTTATCCACTAACATCATCTCCTCATCCTCCCACCTCTATTCGTTCACAGCCAGTTCGCCGTGCTCGCCGGCCATAAAAATAAAATTTCAATAAATCTCCGGGTAGCGAAAGCTAGTGGGGCATTCAGAGGGCGGGCTACTCGCTCATTGGAGCTACAGTCCCTCCCGGTTGCCGCCTACCGCAAAACAAAGATACCCCAAGTAGGAGACTCTAACCTGAATAGAGTTTACCCCTGGATATGGACACGGACCTGCGCGACCGGCTGCCAACCAACGTAGACCCGCGATTCCAAAATTCTTTCCTCGTTACCTACCTCCAACGTCTCCTACTCGATTTCTACTATTATATGTCTGTATTTTTCTTCCTACCTTTTTTCTTTTTTTGTTTTTTTTTTTTTTTATTTCCTTCGCCCCACCTCCTACCCCTTTTATTCTCTCTTCTACGATAAGCTAGCTAGCTAGCTTTTCTTGTACCTCACATATATACTCCAAGGTTTTTACGCTAAAAATACTATACTCCAAATATCCTTGCTTATTCATCTATTTTTACCTAGTTTTTTTTATTTATTTATTTACTTTTTTTTCATTTCTTTCTTTTATATATTCAATTAATCAAATTTTATATTTATAATTAGTTTGTATATTCTCGCTATGACAACGATTATAATATATTACACAAAGTATTCGATAAGAATTATTGTAATTTTCTAAGCTTATAATCATCAACTTAAATATTATTCTGTAATATGGAGTATCATAGAGAAAGAAATTGGCGGAGGTAGATATAAGAAAAAAAAAAAAAAAAGAAAAAAAACAGAAAAATAATTGTCTATGCGTGTACGTTGGGACTAGTAAAATCGTGGAGGAAGTTAATAGTAGATACGGTCCTGAGACTAGTTGGAAGGATACGGACGATTTAATATCACGCCCCCGAAGCAAAGAAAGAGTGGGGGTAGTAGTACAGTATGGATAGATAGAAGGTGGAGTAGGAGTAGGAGGAGAAGGTGGTGGTGTAGTCGGAGTGGGAGGGGGGTGGGAAAAGAAGGAGAGGGGAGGAGGACGGACGTGCTAGGGACGATCGAAGAGGTGGGGGAGTTTGGATATGGCAGCCAGGCAGTCCGCTGTTTGCCTTGCTGAGGCACGGGCCGTTGTTCCTCAACCAAGCAAACTAAACATTATTTGGAATAAGACGAGGAAACGCGATAACAACTATTACTACAACCCGGATTATCTTATATCCCCAATCGACCAACTGTTTCATTATAATAATAATAATAATAATAATAATAATAATAATAATAATAATAATAATATTAAAAGTCCCTCAAAGAAGGGCACGGTGCACGCAATAGACGCGTGGATTTTTGGTTCCGCGTACTGTGTTGGAGCCACGCTCCCCGGGTGCGGCATGATAAACAATATCTCACTCGGTGGTTCCGTACACGGTATTCCCGGTAAGTACTTAATCTTAATTCATTTCAAACAATCCCCAAATCCCCATGTGTTTGATGATCTCGTTAATCAAAAATTAGGAATAATCAGAATTTTATTTGGAATGTTTTATTTGTTAATTTATTTGCCAAAGGTTTAGATTCAAGTATTTGTTCTGTGGTTTTTTTCTTTTCTTTATCAAGGAAGGATTATAATTTTGTTTTTGTTTGATGATTTTACAAAATAGTTAACACCTTTAAATTGACAAAGGTTTTTTTAGCACCGAAAGTTAGAAGGTATTTGGGTCTATTTGTTGTATGATAGAAGAATAAATTTTAATTATTTGTTTTATGGTTACTATAGAAGAAGAATTTTATTAGTTTTTGTTTGGTGATTTCTCAAAATGAGTTAGCACACAGAATTGTAGGCGTTAGAATTTTGTTTGTGTGATAAGAGAATTTTTGTGGTTTCAATATGTTGGATGAATTAAACTAGTTTTTTTTTTGGTGACTTTATAAGAAATTATAATGATTGATATTTGCTTACTATTTTTATTCATTCGATTTGCTTTCTCTCATTTCTATAAAGAGCAAATTATGATCGTTTACCAATAATTTTTTGGGTTAACGAGAATCTTAAAGAATTTCATAACTACCCCATAACGTAGATTATCATTATTTATTTGAAATAGGTATACTCGAAGATTGTGTGCAGTGAGGTTAGTCTAAATAATTTGTAAGATCAAATTGATATGTGCAAATTGTGATAAACATTCGTGTTTAAAAAACTTTTTATCAGATCAATCATTAATAATTTGAATCTGAACGAGAGAACAATAAAATTGATCGAAATCATGGTTTACGTGATGAAAATTCCTGTTTTATATTATTGATAAAAGTGTCGTTGAACAATGATGAAACTACTTAATCTAATTAAACAAACGAGATGTGTGAAAGATTCAATTATTAACTAATTAACAATATCAATTATTTTTCTATATATATATACACGTTAACTCGTTATTTTTCGTATAAATTTAAGTAACAATTGGAACATTGTCTTCGAATAAAAGTGTGCAAAGTTCAGTCAGGTTTTATAAATTTTTCTAACTTAGGATCGATATTGCTAACGTCATAAACGAATCTTTGATTTGTGAGGAAGCATAAATACCTAAACGAAAAGGCAACAGCAATCCGTTCCAAAAGTGTAACTAATATTGATTATCGATAATGTCATAGTCGGAATTTATAATTATTGTTAAATCGAAGAAATCATATTTACTTTCTTTTTCGTTTAGTCGAAAATCAAACGTTCATCCTTGCTTTTAATCGTCAGCCGTCGGACAAGATAGATTACTAACCCACACGATCAATTTTCTAAATAATTATAAAAATAATTCTCTAATTTCAAATTACATCTAACGCGAAGATTTCATTTCAAATTTTTTATTTATATTAACACGTTCACTTCTAATCTTATATATCAAGTCTAATAAACGAGTTAGATACAATTTGAATTTTTGTTCAATCTTTAACAAATTTTCATTTCAATTATTGACTTCCATACACAACGTATACATAATTAATTTAATATCTAAACAAAATATTTGTCAAATTTAAACAAAACAAAAAGACGTTACTATCAATATTCTAACAATAAATTAATATAAAATGAATCCAATATTTATCAAACATCGATTCTAATAATTTATATAAGAGAAAACGTGTATCAATACGAAAAAAAAAACAAACAAACAGAAAATAAGATCTAACAATGATTATATTATTTCCAAGTCGATTGAAGCAAATGTCTACGGTTGGGATGGGACAGGAGCGTTTAGGTACACTAAACGGTAATGAAATTAGAAGGAAAAGTTTTTATGGTATATATATAAAAAAAAAGAAAAAGAAAAAAAGGTTGTTACGGAGGGGGGTTGTAACGGGTGAAAGAGAGCAAAAGAGAGTGTGTGAGAAAGAGAGAGAGAGAGAGAGAGAAGGAAATCCTCGTGGCCGCAACACGTGGTCGCCCAAGGAAAGCGCTTCTCGAGTTTGATGACCTTAATTACCTCAACACTGATTACATTAGGCGAGAAGTTAAGGAACGATTTAGTGAGAGTTAGGATGTTGTCGGTGGTGCAAACTGCGAGGAAAGTGTTAGGTTTTCAACCAGATTATAATAAAAAAAGAAACTTCTATCTTATTTCCTTGATAATCCTTTTATTATATTTAATTCTTTTATTTATCCCTTCCACCACCTTCAAAAAAAAAAGAAAATCAAATCATATGCAAATCAAGGATAACTGAAAATGATCAGTAGATTTGTATAAAATGTATTATACTTCGTTTGTCACACACTTGGAATGCTTTTTATGCTCGAGGGTTCGTTACTGGACACTTGGATTATTTATTCATTTATTTATTTATTTATTTATGTTTTTTTTTTATGAACGATGATGTTCGGATATCGTGTTTTGTAGTGTATACTTGAGATATTTTCGTGAATATCGATATTACTCGTAATAAATTATTCGAGTAGTTTGAGATAAATCGAATTTAATCGAATGTAATATAAAATAATGATATTCTCATTTATAAATGAATATCATTTACGTTTACGTATGTATTAACGTATTGGTATTTGATTTGTTTCGTATACTTTTGGTTTGATTATAATGCAAGGTGATTGTAAATTTCGTTTCGGATATTTTTTTGCTTGCTGATCGTTACCCATCGTCGTAACATTCGATTTTGATTTACGAGAATGATTTTTGTTCGATGTAAAAGAAAATGTTTCTAACTCTTTCGATAATTTTTTTTTCCTTTCTTTCTCTCTCTCTCTCTCTCTCTCTGTTTTTTCCGTTTTTCTCGATTTTGTATATTTTTTTTCTTCGAATGGATTAAACGTCAACGCTGTATCTGGTGGCACTATGAAAGTGCATTCGCGATTGTGACAACTGAATAAATACGTCCGTCATAATATTCACGAGGAATAATTTGATTTATGAATTTATTATTCAGTCACTTTGAAGCTGCCGCCTGTCAATCGGGAAATATAAAAACGCCGATCAACGTGCTGGATACCCTACCATTATCAGTATTTTTTTATCCAAGCTCCCAACCTACCGACTTGGACAAATTTTCTTTCGATGGATATTCGATTTTCTAGAGAAATAGAATATATTAACTAACGGAAATAAAAGAAAACGATCTAAATATAATTGGGACAAATCTTACAAAATATTGTTAAGATTTTTATCTTTTACTTGTTTTTTGTTTTTCTTTTTTTTTTTTTTTTTTAAAGTATCCTCTATTTTGTTGATAATTTATTTCTCGTTTTTTCTTTTTTAAATTATTTTAACTTATTGTTTTTTAATATAGCATTCGTTTCACAGCGATTACTACAATGAATATTATTTTGAGTTTTATTCTATTGATAAGCTCATAACTGTACGTTGTAAGAATTTTTCTATTGTTTAATATAATATGCAAAATATAAATCACAAAATCAAGAAAAAGGATTCGTATTATTTGTTTAATTAAATTTTGTTGACACTTTAAGGATCGCCAAGTTATTAACCTTTTGCATAAATTTTCATTTCATTTATTTTCGATTCTAGCAATTTTGTATTAAGTGAATCATCTACTGATTTTAAATAAAATAAAAAAGAGAAAAATGTGACATGTAATTAATGAAATAATTTGAATTAAATCGTCAATACAATAAAGATCAAAGAGGCCTCTGCCGAATTTTCCGTTCGTCGAGGATCCACTCATAAACGTCGGGATTCCCAATAAAAGTGCTCATAAAAGTAAAAGAGAAATAAGGACCGGTCGTAAAGTTCATTCATACGAGAATACGAAGAGGTGTTGCCTTTCATTGAGAAGAACTTATTTCTACGTGGTGGTCCTTTTCACATATTATTCTATATTTTATTTTTTATTTTTCTATTGTTTTTTCTTTGTTCTTTTTTTAATCGTAGAAAAGATCACGAAAGTTCTAAATCGTTTGACAAATTTTTGAGGGAGAAGAATAAATAAACAATTTCTATAGTTTTATTAAATACAACGTTTGTCTTTTACGTTTCCAAAATTTTTCTTTCCCTTCTTCTTCTTCTTCTTCTTTTTCTTCTTCTTTTGAGACAAAGAAATTTGATCACTTTTCGTTGCAATAAAATAGAAAACACGATAAAGTACTTTGGCTGTTTACGTTCGCGTCTCGCGTAACAACGTTCGCCACTCTTTTCAGTTTTCGTCTGTGCTACCCTATACGTATGTGTGTGTGTGTATGTGTGTATGTGTTTGCGTGTGCGTTTAGCTGTGTACGAAACGAAGATAAGTACTCCCCGAATGCGCTTGCAAAATTAATTTTACTATCTCTTACCAACGTCGACAGGTTTTTTTTTCGAAAATGAAACTACGAAACATATTTTATTTTCATATCATTTTGTTTAGTTTGTTGACAAAAAAAAAGAAATAAGAAATAATCACTTTTTTCACGATTAAACGAACAAATAAAAATTTGATAATCAATCGAAGCCAACCTTTATTTACGCGAATTCATTTCAAGTTTCAAACGAGATTTCTTTTTTTCTTTTTCTTTTTTTTTCTTTTTAATCCAATATAAAATCCACGCAGAATTGTTACATATTATTCGACAAAAATTCAATAATCGTTCCTCCACGTGAACCTAAACTCGATTAAATCTAAAAAGTTCATTTTATTTTATATCATACCCATGATTATATCGGTAAAATCAAATCAAATCAATAATTCGTCGGTTGACGTTCAATCGCGTTAAATCAAAAGGAAAAAAATAACACAAAACAAAAAAAAAAAAAAAAATTACTTGCGAAATCTACGGCGAAGTAAAAAAAAAAAAAAAAAAAAGAAAAAGGAAGATTTTTTGTTTCGAACGATCATGAGCACCCATTCGTTAAGGTCATTCGTTTAACTTAGTATGGGCGTTCCAATGGTAACTCCAATACTTTCCTACCGGCTTTCCGCTCGCGTGGGCGTGCGTTGTTTTTTTTTTTTTTTCTTTTTACCTACACGAACAGCGAGTGAACATATTCTACATATATTTATGCGCGTACGTGTACATATACGTGTGAGTACGTGGCCCTCCGTGAAGGTTTGATATACGCGTCTTAGAAGCCGGAGGCCGGTGACGATTCTCGCACTTTCCTGCTAAGTGATCCGTGTGCCCCTCGGTCGGCTTCTGCTCCTATACAAATTTAAACTACATAGAACAGCAGAAGACGACAAAGAGCGAAGGGAAGACAGAAAAAGTTAAAAAAAGAGAGAGAGAGAAAGAAAAAGAAAGAAAATAGAAACAGAAATACACAAAAATACTATACTAGGATAAAACCAAACGGTGGAAGATTTTGTTCTTTTCCCTTTTTTCTCGTTCGCAGGAACGAAGGACCTTCATGCTCAAGATTTAAAACGTCACGATAAGTTGGACGGGGTAGTAAGACTGAGCTTGGGAAGCGGACTATCTGCTGGCGGTGGCCTGCTTCATCAGGAATTAACCATGACTATGCCTGGTGCAGGTGAGAGTGAAAGAGAGAGAGAGAGAGAGAGACAGAAAATAAATGTATTGTTCAGAATATATTTATATAATATAGCTCGTTTACTAAGTATATATATATATATATATATATATATATATATATATACCATAGTAAGTTTCTTTTTCTTAGACATTTTCGCGATGTACGAAGCGTATGATCCCGAGTATGTTTCCAAGACGATGATGTAATACCTGCCTTCGGTTAGATAGAAGAAAAAAAAAAGACGCGTTAGAAACGAGTTAGAAAGATTTCTAAGAAGAAATCGTGACGCGTCGACGTTAATAGAAATAGAAAAAACGAGAATATCGAGTATTAAGCTTCGATATCATGCTTTGAAATAATCGTGATGCTTCTAATCAATATGATTTATATATCGATTAAATAAAAATAAATAAATAAACGTTTGCAAGTTAAGCTTAATTTTGTTCTCTTTTTTTTTTTTTTTTTTTTTGGTTATGACACGAATATTTTCTCTAAGTTCAATGGAACGAAAGATAAATTGAATAATATAAATTTGACACATTTAACTTGGATTTTTTTTTTTTTTCTGTATATAGGTATATTCACTTCTTTTAAATATATAATATTAGTCAACCGATAAAAAATTCACGTCTTTTCTAGGTACGTTTATCATTCATCTCTATAAATTTAACACAACACGAATTTTCTTGCTTATCCAATATTAACCCTTTCATGAACGGCGCGCGGTTATATTCGGAATTCGCCAAATATTAGCACTAAATTAACTGGCAGGGACATTTGCAATAATGATAAGCGAATTAAAACATGCTGGTTTAGTGTATTCGGTCTTACGAGGACATAATAGAAGCTCGAAAAATCTGAAATATTATCTATCTATCATATCTATCTATCTATCTATCTATCTATCTATCTATCTATCATAATCTGAAATAACGCAAACGGTGTACATTAATGAGCACGATGACCTATTCATTAATTGTGGACTGATGATTTGTTTAGCCGCGTCGTGAAAGGGTTAAATCTAAAATGTTAAATACATAGGAAAAATATATTGATATTATTATAATATTTCATTTGTCTAAAAATGTCATTTTAATAACTTTGATCTTATATAACGTATATTATGATCTAATTACTTATGCGTTTGTGATTTAACAGGAAGTGCAACGGCAATCGGACAAGGAGACGAGAAGCCGGTTAAACAAAAGCGACATCGGACGCGTTTTACACCAGCACAGATTAACGAACTAGAAAAGTGTTTTACGAAGACGCATTATCCTGACATCTTTTGTCGGGAAGAAATTGCCAGTAGAATTGGCCTCACCGAAAGTCGCGTGCAGGTGAGCTGAAATGAGTTAGGTATATCCCTTACAAACTTGCTTTTACTTTTTGTTTTTTTTTGGTTTGTTACTTTTATACCAATTTACTTACCATATTATTCTCTTATAATTGTTTATAAATGAAAGAAAAATCATACGAATAATTTTGTGTATAAATAGATACGTTTGGAGAAAAACGTTTATCAAAAAAGGGCCGATAAATTCGGTAAAAAATAAAAAAAAACATATAGCTCTGTTGACTCGAATGATAAATAATTGAAATATTAATTGTAATATTTAATCTTAAGCGTAAGCAACATGCCAAAAGTGATACTATGGCTAACGCAAGAGAGTTTTGGAATCAATTGTTTCGGCCTATCGTGGCTTTTCGGATTAAAGTGAAACTTGGAGTAGGTACTATCTAAGCCCTCTCCCAAACGCTACGGGGGTCTTGAATTTTGGTGGGTTTCGCCACGACAACAACCGCAAAACTTTACGAACGTAGTCCGCAATCTCAGTTTCTGAGTAGAAATCCCGAAAATCGGAGTGACTCTCGATCTTTCTTATTTCCTTCCTTTCTTCCTTTCTTTTCTATCTATCTATCTCTATCTCTCTTTCTCTTGGCATTTGATAGGCAAGAAAATCGAATCTCCATTCGATTGGATAAAGTAAAGTTCTGACTCCCTTATTTTCTTAATAAAACATTGAAGATGTTTTTCCTTCTTCTTATTTAATTATTCATACTGATCATAAACAATTAACGTTTTAGAGAGAGAGAGAGATAGTGAGAGAGGACAGTCACGAGTTTGTGACGATTAAATGTTTAAGAACTATTTTCCCATGAGAATTTTATAAATATCTTTCAAACTTTGGAAAATATTATTAAGGGATTTATTATTGTATTATTGAGAACTGTATTTTTCTTGATCTTATTTCATACCGATTTAAAGATATATCTTAAGATATCTTTTTGAAGTATACCACCAATTCGCGTATTATTTCTAATTAATGCAAATATTATTATATTATTATTTGTTGTTCAATTTTTCATAAATATATAAAAATAGTATGTGTAAAAGTAAAATATTGTTCACGCTTTATAAATTTATATTATTTTAGGAAAAATAAATCACACATTCCAAAATAGGAAAAAAGTTTTATAATTGATTAAACGTAAAAAAAAATATTTATAACGAAAATAATTTTCGATATAATAGATCGATATATTCTTTGATATTTTATTATTGTTTTTCGACTTGATAGATATTTTTTCGTTTTTTTTTTTCTTTTCTTTTCCCTTGGAGTCTCTGGAGCACGCGAAGAAAAACGGAGTTAATAGAAATTCATGAAAATTTCATTCGCAAGTTGGAGGCGTCAGTCAAGCCAAGCGTTGCGCCGCATATCAAACAGTCCCTCTGTTTTTCTCACTTCTTCTTCTTCTTCACGTCTATTCTCTTTCTCTCTTTTACACATATACATGTACGTATATATATATAAGTACACTAACATAAGAGAAAATACAATAGAATCTCTGCATTACTGTTAACACTCCGAGCTTGTAAGAATTTTAACGAGACAGTAACCCGTAATTATCTACTGAATATCTTCAAATTCTTGTATTTCTTATCGAACAGGACAACAAGAACGATGATTCTTATTGACGTATTTATTCTCGTGAGATTATCATCTTGGTATCTAACAGAGGAATCAAAAAGGAAAATAGACAGGAAAAAATTTATTCGTTAAAAACAATTCCCAACGATTACCTACGTTTTCTACGAATTACATTATTCATCTAAACTACTAGTACCGTTCGCTTTTCCAATGACGTTCTTCGAACGTTATTCGTTCCAATTAAAACAATATCCGTTAACTAACATTCTTCTTTCTTCTATTATTTATTATATTTTAACGACCAATATAATATATCTTTTATATATTATTATATCAGGTTTAATTTGTATCGAGAGTTTAAAATCCAATGTTTATGCCAAATTTGATATTACTATTACTCACTTGATGGGACATTTTTTTGCCAATCGAATTTTGAATTGACCAACGTTAATTATGAATTTACTAAATTATCATTTTGTAAAGGACACAAATTAAACGAAATTTTGTAAAATATTCAAAATAAAAAAGAAATAATATCACTCAGCCGAGAGTGAGAGAGAGAGAGGTAGAGATGATAATAAAACTTCAAGACTACTATATATAAATAACACACAAAAAAAGACAGTAAATTAAAACTTAATAAAATTCTTTAGTAAGATAAAAAACCAAGTTAATCAATAACGATTGGAATTTCTATATTAACTTCTTCTTTTATTATAAATACATAAATTCTAATTACCATGTGACAAGAGTGAAGATTACGACAGCATCTACTTTCTTCAATTTGGATTTCAAGAAGAGAAGTGGAAACGTCTTTTTTGATAGCACCACTAAAGTAAGAAAGAGAGACAGAGGTAGACAGAAAGAAAAAAAAAAGGAACGAGAAGAAGAAGAAGAAGAAGAAAAGAAGTAGAAGAAGTACAAGAAGAAGAAGAAGTAAAAGAAGGGGATGGATCGGTCTCTTCTCCGGTCTCCCATGGCTGGGTGCCTAATTGAAAGAGGTTTTCCGTGGGCGAGGAGGGTAGACATCAGCAGAGCGAACCTTCAGCGTTTCCAAGGAAACCTGGTGCGGTGGGTACTCGTGTGGAGAGGGCCTCAGGTACACCAATCCGGCTGCGAGAGAAAGGCGCCGGCGCTTCAGCAACCGGGTTGTGCTATCGAGCGTTCCTATCAAAGATTTCTTGACTTGCCATGGCGGACTACTATACAACTACGTAGACGATAAGGACGACGAAGACAATGACGAATTCTTTTTTACAAAACAAAAATCAGATCGAACCATTCATACTTTATTCGAGAATATTTTCCAATTATAAACTATCCTCTTTTTTCCCACCCCCCCCTGTCCACCCACTCCCTCCCGCCCTGCTACTACCAATGTCATTCTTTCTTTTTTACGAATTTTTTTTACGATAAACGTTAAATTGGGTTGCATATTTTTGGTTTTCTTTCTTTTTTTTTTTTGAAAGTAGGAGAGTTATTTTTGTTGTTGATATTTTGTCTTTGTCGATTTAAAAAGTTATTGTTAGGTGAAAATAAGTTGAATTATTGAAATCAATGATTAGATACAGTGAAAGTAAGTGTTTATAATAAGATGCGAATACTTTTTATTTCCAATTTATACTTTATCTATTACTTACGCAATATTTTCCTAATGATTTTATACAAATTGAAATACGATTTGGAATGAGTCTTAGGTGAATTTTATATATAATCCCACAATTAATTCTTATTATTTTATTAATAATTTATGAGAGATAAATATTTTAAAAAGATAGAAATAGAGAGGAAACATTTTTTTCCAAAAATCGTCCAATTTTCTAATCTAAATGAATAAATATAAAAATAGCGCGGTTATAACATTAATTTATAAATATTTCAAACAAAGATAGAACGACAATAATGATTATTATATTATCGTTATCTAAACACTGATTTCAATTCTCGATCAATTTGTTATCCCAAATAAACAATTGTATCGTAAAGTGAATGAAATGAATGGTAATCCGTTTTAGAAATAATTCACATGATTCCAGTATTAAAACGTACTCGATGATACTGGTTTACGACTGGTGGTGAGTCGAGGAAAAGAGGAAAATCGCTGCTACTTCATTAATCGCCGTTAATTATCAACTATTATACGCTGGACCGTGCCCGGCATTTTCGTATAACGAAAGCGATCGTTGCTTTGCACCAACAATGATAATCATTCGTCGAAGTGCCGTTGTTGTACACCTGTTTTCGTTAATGTCAAGTGCTTAATTATATACTTAAACGTAATTATCGATTATTTTTAACTGACATAGAAAGAGAAAAAGATAGAAAGAAGAAACAGGAAGGGGATAGAAAAAGAAAGAGAGAGAGAGAGAGAGAGAGAGAGAGAGAGAGATCTCAAACTATAAGCGTACTCGGTGATTAGAATTTTTCTATCAAAGTTTACGTCGATCGAAGATTCTTGAATGAGCTTATATATTTACAAGGAAAATTCAAAAAAGAAAAAAAAAAAAAATTGGAAAAAAAAAGAAACGCGAGAATAAGCCGCTCAGTTACTCCTATTTCACAGAATCAAATCGAATTGATGAGAATAAAATAATCAAAAGTCGTCGACTTTATCGTTGAAAAATGCACGAACCTTTGCCGGCGGGTCCGCTACGCGTTTAATTAATACTAATGGATATAATGGATTCTACATTAGATCGAGTCTTTTATTATTTGAAATGGTAGTAGAGAGAATGAGAGAGAGAGAAAGAAAAAAAAAAGAGAGAAATAGAGATAGAAATAAATATTTCCAAATACGCGAAGATTATTCTTGGCGAATGTTTAAGTGTGACTCGATGAGATAGCAAGTGCATTTATAGAAAGGGGTAATAGTGGTGGTAGTGGTAGTGGTGTTGGTGGTAGTGATAGAGGTTGTTGTTTAGGAATGAGGACTATTAAAAAAGGAACAATATATTCGTGCCGTTAAACGAACGTTATATAATTCAGAAAACGCAAATGAAAATAAATATATCCATCCCCTCTCCTTATACGCACACACACACACACACACATATACACATGTACGTACATATACACTATCCGCCCACATTTACTGACCATACAGCGAGAAAAGTTTATATTTCTCTCGTACGTGTGCATATGCACACATGAATTAGATCTTTGTTTATGGGTGTCTGCGTGTTTGTGTGTATAAATGTGTAAGAGAGAGAGAGAGAGAAAGAGAAAGAGAAAAAATACAAATATTATTTAGACGATAAATCGTGGTGGCAGCGTTCAAATATCGTTCGTCGCGATGAACGACGACGGCAGTAGTAACACCACCGGCAACACTAATAGCAACAGCAACGTTAACAGTAACAGTAGAAACAACCACGTCGTCATCGTCGCTTTTCACGAATCGCTTTTCCGAAAAAAAAAAGAACGAAAAAAAAAAAAGAAAAAAGAACAGGCGACAACGCGCTTCGCTTTGGATAGGTGGTGAGGAATGGGTGAAGTGGGGGGGGGCGGGGGGATGGTTTTTTCGGTAGATAGGTAGAGAATTCGAACAGGGTATAGAGGGGTTGAAGTGGGGTGAAAAAAAAGTGACGGTCGAAGTGGACGAAAGCGACTAACTCCCCCCCTCTCCCCCCCCTATTTCCCCTTCTCTTCCGCTGGTCCTCCCACAGTTCCTCATCGTCAGGGGTCAATGGCTTTTTTTCATTCGGTCCGAACTGATTTTAGAACGAACGAACGAATGCAAACGTTATTTCTTACCGTCAATCATTTGACGAATTTTAATTTCGGCGGATCGCTTCGTTTAGTTTCTGTAACGTTTCGCTTCAGTTAGTTGGTGTTTCAAATAAAACTCAATCATCTCGATTCTTTGCGAAGAGATGGGGGTCTCCCTATCCACCCTAGCCCCTCGTTCCCACCTGATTCCAGCTATCGGCGTTGAGACAAAAGCTTTTTTCAGTCGGTGCATTCATTAAAAAGGCTAACGGTCTATTTTGGGATCGAGTATATCGGCACTTTACGGTTTTAATTACGCGTATTTTAATCCGCCCAGGAGACATTTTCTATTTCCGGGGGCCAGGTGCTCGCGTGCTCGCTCATATACATTCACATACACATTGTATACATATTTATACATATATATATATATATAAATATATTTATATATATATATATATATATACATATATATATTTATATATGTATATGTATATACATATTATATACATGAAACAGCGAACGAACGAGCTTTATTAGACTCTCCTCTCTGTGCAGAGCCGATTTAAATTTAATCATAATGAAGAGTCGATTAAAATTGCAATCGTCCGCGGAATAGAACCCATAGCGCCGAGCAGTTAACGTCTGCTAACAGGCATTTAACTTAACTACCTCAGGTAACTGCTCGTTTCTAGGCTGAAGGGTCCTTTCGATTACTACTGCTCGGCAAATTTTATTGGCTTGGACCTTCTTCCTTGTTTCCGTGTATATACCATACACTCCACGTGACTTTTTCCCGCCTAATGCAAACAGAAAGAAAGAACAAAATCCGAAAATAAAAGGACCCCATAGCGATTTCGATTTCTATCTCGATTCACGATTCGTCCATTTTAACGATTGCCTTGTTGATAACTTTCATCACGTTGTTCCATTATTACCGCGAAATTCTTTGCCAAATTTCTATTGGTAATGTATATATTAGATACGATAAATATTTGTATCGATAATTATGACAATGGATTAGATAAAAAAAGAAAAAAAAGTCGCGAAAATTAATTTTATATATGATTTATTTCATATTAAAATATTACTCGTAAAATAAGTGTTAAAAATTTGTTGACTTAGTCCATTGTCATAATTACCGATACATTCAATGGATTAATGTCAGTAGGTTTTAAATAAAAATTAAATGAATACAACAATTGTCTAACACACACAAATATTGTATTGTACAATGAAATAAAAAGTTAAGATTAGCTTAAAAGGATGATAATATAATATTTTCAAAAGAATATTCCCACGTTAAAGTAAATAAGTTTATATTCCCTTGCAACTATAAAGAAAGAGTATGACGTGTCTCGAAGTCGATCCCAGAACGATATCGAACTACTTTTCAGAAAAATCAAAGCTCGAATCGACATAGCGTGTTAGGATACTTTGCTAAAAGTCGCATATGCCGTGCAAGATAGAAGTGGGGAAAAGGAATAGGGCCCGTCGCTTGCCTTCTGCAAAGTATTGCTTTCAAAGTATCCCATGGGAATCAGTCGAATGGCTATGTCATTCCGTTTTCCTATGGGAGAAACAAGTGACTACGTCGCGAGGGTAAACGTGCTTCGTTATTGTCCCGACGGTAACGTTCCAAAACGAAGACGTTCTTGCTTCCTTTCACCTTTCCTGACAACGAATCTATCTTCTGATTTTCAGTATTGATCCTAACAAATATTTCCTATTATCATTGTAACGTTATAATTCGTTCGTTAAAATATTTAAAAACAATTTTTTTCCTATATTATCAAATTATTTTCAAATTGTTTCGGCAAGCATTTTTTTTGCAAATTTTTATTATGTATTTAAAGATATTAAGGGGGGTTTTTATTAATAAATATTCGATATCTTAAAAAAAATTTTTAAATGGAATACAAATTAATTTGTAGAAAGAATTATTGATCTTTTAGTGTAAAAATATTTTGAAGGGTTAATAGTTTAGAAGCGAACGTTTAATAATTTTTATGATATTTGAAAGAATATTTTATACTTTTTATTTTATAATCGAGTTTAAAAGTAATATTGTAAGTAAAAGTTAATTAAACAGAAATTATTAGATGGAATCTTTTTTAAGACAATAAAAAAAAACAAATCTATTTCAAGATGTATTATAAATTGTAAAATATTATCCATTGTGTATTTTTAAATGTATTTAATTTAAATTAAGGATAAAAATGAATAAATGAGAAAAAAAGAAAAAAAGATAAATTACCAATAACGAAATAATTGTTCATCTTTGCGTATGTAAGAGTATCCTAAAAATAAATACAATCAGTAATTGATATAAATGAAAGTGAACAAAATAGATGAATAAATAATTCGTATCACGTTGAATGCAAATAAATATAAACACAGATATCCATTTAACATTTTAACGACATTTATACGGGATATGATAATAATTAACAATAATTATTATTATCTCTCATCGTGTGATGACCATGATGATAATCGAAGTTGTCTCAGGACGTTATGTGAAATCTGGCATGATCAATAAACCCTATACGAACTATTTCGATGCGATTTAGCATGGCCGAGTAACAACGTGGCAGTAGTTACATACGATATGTGGTCAGACACGCGAGAGCGGCCGCTCACACTTTATGGTATCCAGGGTGTTTCGCAGTAGATAGAGGAAACACACCTGAATTACGTTCGACCAAAACTACGGGAGGAGACGCCGCAGCAGTCCCGCTCGTTTAAATCATCACCGTTTTCCACGTTGTTTACCGTGCGCAAAACATCGATTAGCGCGTTGCCCAAATTAACGACGATCGTTCTCTGTTATATACATAAAACATCTACCTATATAAATATACACATATACATTCAAGCGGGCATATCTATAAACGTATAAAATAACAACGATGATAAAATATTCGCGTAGAAACGTTTTCCTTTCCCCCGTTTATAATAATCGAAAATATTTTGTTACCTTTTTTTTCAAACGTGTGATATCCCTTTAAACGAAACGAAAAAAAAAGAGAAGACAACAAATAGAAATAGAAAGAAAAAAAAAGAAAAGTAAAAGGATATTATAAAGAAATAATATAATAATATATAACAAAAATGTCTCTCCTTTTCGGAAAAGTACTCGCGAGATAAGTTTTTTGGAAAAAGTAAATGTGTATTTAGTAGTATCATACGGAATAAGTGGTGGATACCGTCCGTCGTGCGTCCCAACAAACGACCAACCGCGAAGATATTCAGAAGCGTCTGCTATGCAGTAGCCTATGCATTTTAAGGGAGGCCTGATTTTTAATGCCGTATAAATATGCATAGGCTACGATATTAGCTCTTACGTGTCGTCGTCGTCGTCGTCGTTCCCGCCACCGCACCACCATCACCACCACCACCACCACCACCACCACCAACAGTCCGAAAAATATCACGCGGGGTTTGTGCGTTATGAGTTTGTGTGTGAGTGAATTCTCGACGTACACACCATAACAATCTCGTGATACAAAGATACCATTATTTTCTTCCTTCTTCTATACTCCCTTTTCATATATATATATATATTTATTTGTGTATATATATATGTGTATATGTACTTATATACACGTTGCGTGGCAGGAATATGGAGGAGCATCGCGTTAGCATTGGGGTTCTCAATGGATAAACTGTGTCGCTGCGGTGACCCCAGGGAGCATCATCTAATGCCCATTTTGTTATGACGTCTACCAACCTCTGAATAATTTCACTACCACCAAACCTGCCGGATACTGATTATCCTAAAGCTCTCTTCTCATCCGCTTCGATTAAATTCGTCCTGCCGAACGGGGTGTACTTTTTTTCTTTTATTTTTTTTTTAATTATTTCTATTTTTTCCTTTTTTTATCATCCTTTAACAAATCCCATTCCGATCTTTTTTTTTTATTGCCTCTTTTAATTGGATTTTTTTATCCACAAAATTGGTCTATGGGTTTACGAAGCTATGGTTTTGTTTATTACTATAAAATTTAAATATTGTAATACGCGTGTATGTGTGGGTCGTGGGGGGCGGGGGAATTTGAAGGTTTTTATATGCGTAGAGTGTGAATATTATTCGGTGGAACGATTCGAAGTATATTCGTGTCGTTAGTAATGAATAAAATTATAAGGTCAATTTTCGTTATTAAATGGTTCGTAAAAGAGAGTCTATTTTTCTATCTCTTTACGTAAATATGAATTGATTGTGTGTGTGTGTGTGTGTGAAAAAGAGAGTGAGAAAGAGGAAAAGAGTTATAATACGTGATCGTTCATAAATGTGAAATGAATTCGTTCGTAATATTTGAATTAAATGTGGGAAAGTGGGATTTAATTAATTGCGGAAAGAATTCGATTTCGTTTGTATAAAAAAATCGTAAAAAAATTGAACGCAACGTTCGCATATATAATATATAGATGCATATAATATTTATCCGCGTAACCATATAAATATGTTTTATTGAGTAGGAAAATATAGTTATCAGGATAGAAAATAAATCCGGTATATTAGTTCCATAGGCCATCGCAATTCGCGCTAATTTCACGACGGGTTTTCTAAGCCAACGATATTGCACGCGTGAAATAATAATAAAGTATATAAATGGATCAAGTTTACGACGAAGCGGACGGTGCATGCTAGAGGTTTATGTATGCGAGACCGTCGTTGTCGTTGCCGTTGTCGTCGTATGAATTTTATCGTCCTTTTCACGACACAAACACTTTACGAGATTTTCCTACCAAGCTTGAAAATGACCTCCGAGTTTTCTTCCCATTTCTATATATTCACGATCAATTTTGTTTTCGTTTTTCGTAACGTTCCATCGATGTTATTAAAAATCGACTCTTGATCGACTATTAAACATATAAATTTTAATTTATACAAATTATTTATCAGCGTAGATATTTTTGAAAAACAAAATTTAAGATAAATTTCGATGATTAGAATAACAATTTCGTTGGCATAGTGGTTCTATATTTTTTTTATACTTCCAGTTTGTGTAAATTTATTCTACACACAATATAATTGTTTTACAAGGCGACTGAAGTTTATTAATTAATTTATTAATGAAATAGAATATAGTAAAAAAAAGAGAAAAATTAACATTTTCCTACAACCTACCGCAAATACGCATTTGACCTTTTTTTTTGAATATTTTGTAATTGAGAGACCAAAAAACAGTAAAACGCAGAACTCAGCAGAATTCAACGATACTGTCGTCAACTTTGGCATTTTCATTTTCAATATAGAAAAAAATGAAAAATGAAAAAAGAAAGAGAAAAATTTGTGGTTATTTATATTAATATTTAAGGATACAGAATCAGGCTTTGGGTTTAGGATTGTTCTAGGCGAGGGAAAGGTTCTGTTCGATTTTTAATTCTACGGGATGTTAAAATCCGGAGGATCCGCTAATGGCAGGGCGAAAATCTCTGCCGACGACGGAATGTAACGTGAAACAGTAGGTGGTCCGGGTAATGCGTCTTGCAACCCTCGGACAGGAGAGCCCGAGCACCATCATCAATCAGGGCTGGTGCACATCCTGCGCGAACTTATATAGTATTTATTCTCATTAGGTCTCTCTACCGAGAGATGGACGAGTAAATGTCACCATATAAATTCAACAGAAAATATGTCTCCTACCGATATGAATTATTTCATCGAGAAAAATGATTCCACGCGGATAATGGACCACTGAGATTAGATTTTTCACAAAACGTTACGTTACCTTAAATGACAATAAATCAAGATTAATCAGGATCGCATTAACTTAATGCTCAAATCATTGCGATTTTAAAGACGCGTAACTACGTTCAATGATCAACATTGACTTATTATACGATCTTTAAACAACTAGTTTTTTTTACGTGGTTGTCGCTTTAAATAATGTCGTTTAAAAATCATAATTATCAATAATTAAATAATATCTAAAAACCTCTAATATCGATCGCGAAATTTTCTCGGAATAATAATCTTTGCCAATAACGCGATTTATAATTCTCCCAGTTTCCGATACAACACGTCACTAATATTTATAAACTTCTAAATCGCGCAAATTGCTTTTATTCTATGATTAATTTCAAAAGATCTAAATTTATCGATACTAAATAACAAAATGCGGCAATATAAAATCTCCAATCAGTAATATACCAATTCGATTCCTTTAATAAGTAACTAAAACCAATCTCGGGTTATAGAAAAAAAAAAAAATAAATAAAAAATAAAAAGAAACCTCGAAGTTATTATTAGAACCAAGAGATGTACTTACTTCGCGTCGATAAAATATTACAATTGAACATTTTGATAATATCAAAATACTAGGGAGAGAAATCGTACATTGACAAAAAACAAACCAAAAAATTATAAACTAAATATACGAATGAGAAAAAAAGGAAAAAGGATAATAACGAAGAAAGAAAAAATATGACATGAGTAAAGATAAAACGTTTTATCCCGTTCGTTTTTGGAACGGTACGATTCGAGACGTTTTTCGGTGAAAACGAGTTAGACTATTCTTCAATGGCGTACTGAAAGCTACTTCTATATATCTTCGAGGTCTCGGGCAGATCCCGGCGCTTGCCTTGATGGCAAGCTCAATTTATATCAGCGCCTGCTGAGACCCCTTTTACGAGGTCTCGCCGTGGTAACACTCTACCCCTACTCCCTTTCCCTTCTCCTTTCCTTTCCTTTCCTTTTCTTCCCTCTCTTCTTCCTCTTTCCAACCCCTTATCATCCCTTAGCCCCCAGCAGAACGTTGCAGCTTGTCCTGAACACTCCACCCTCGCTAACCTCGAAACTCTACCCTTGCCAGTCCGAAGCGAGCTTTCTTCTTCGCCATCTTCGAGACACCAGCCGACTTTTTTCCTCCACCCTACCACCCTCCCACCCTTCACCTTTCTTTTTTCTTTCTTTTCCTTCCATTTTTTTTTCTTCTTCTTCTTCTTCTTCTTATCCGAAGAGTACTCGAGGGTTCTTTCGAACTTAAACTTAAGCCATTCGCGATCGACGTAAGGAAATAGAAAAAGTCAATTTTGATTTCTTTTCAACTCTATCTCCCTTTCTTTATTTTTTATATTTTCTTCTTTCTTTTTTTTTTTTTTGCGAGGAATAAAAATCTAAGGAAATTTAATAGAAAATTAAACGATGATACTCGAATGATTTCATTTCGATTGAAATATTCCATATCGTGTATATTATTAATTTGAGTAAATCATTTGTTAATAATGATTTTAATTAAATATTTTTACGTGTGAAAAAGAGGAAGAAAGTTAAAGGAAGTGATAGAAAATATATTTAAATGATTAAATGTATACCTATAATATTACGAATTGTATCGATTAACGTAATCAAACAAACTATATATATAACAAAAATTGACTAAAAAGAAGTGACCGTGCCAAAATAATTATCTATCAAATAATGTAATGACGTATTAACAAATGCTTTCAATAAATCATTAACAACACAAAATCTTTAGGTATATTCATTGAAAATGCTCTATAAACAATTGAAATAAATATTTGTTAAATACAAATTTCAACCCACAAATCCGTGGCACGGATCGTTAACAGAAAAAGAGAGATAAAGAGAGAGAAAGAGAGAGAGAGAGAGAGAGAGAGAGAGACAATAGTGATTACTCGAAAACGGCACGTCCGTTTCCACCCACGCCGTGATTCCAGGTGCTTCCTGGGAACAGCTGGCATGGCGCACGCGCCTTGCCAAGTACTATGCGGTGATTGATCAATTTTTAAAAAGCAATGTTCCTAATTGACCGCTCGATTCGATCCGATCCACAAAAGAGAAAGAAAGAAAGAGATAGATAACATAGTATTCATCATTGAAAAAGGGGTCTTTTTCTAACCTCGAAGTTAAACCTTAGTCATCTAACGAAAGGTGTGTTCGTTCGATTCTTTCGAAGCAGTTGTGTTCTCCAACCTCTCCCATTTAATATTCTTCTCTTTTACTCACATCTACTACTTGTACATGAATATCCTTAGAAATCTCTCGGAATGCTGACTAATCCTATCACATTAAACAACTCAAACGAGAGAATTAAGATATTACTTTAATGTTTTTTAGTTATAAAAAAAACAAGGTGAGATAATATATCTTACGCGAATAACGTTTCACTATTAATAGGAAAATTAATTTTTCGTGTAGTAAGATCATAAAGATAATAAATAGAATTTATCTTAGTGAATTAAATATGATCTTAAATTAAACGACGATATTAATTCTATTAATAATATTGTCAAATCAAATGGATTGATAGCGATCAAATGGATCGCCAAACATTTATATTCGTCTTTCACTATTCACCCTGTCGAAAGTATTATTAGAATATGTTCAAATATCTATTTTTAAATACGAGCCTATATAGGTATATAATATTTCGTTTTCATCTTTCATCGAATTTTGCGCGTATCGCATCTCGAAAAGAAAAGAAACAACAAAATACTGAAACACCATGATAAAACTAAAAGGAATAAAATGAACGAAAAGAATAAAGCGGGGAAGAAGAAAAAAAAAAAAAAAAAAGAAAAAAAGAAATTGAGTCGCTAATTCGGGCCGTAACTTAACGATATATTACATGTAGGTCCTGCTCGTCGAAAGCTCTCGTTCGCAGGCAGTTATTTCGTAACAGGAATCATTAGCGTATGGCTGCGTTAATTAGCGGAAGTTCCGCACGTACTTCTACATACGTGCTTGCAACGATGCAACTACGATGCGATGGTATTGAAAATAGTATATGTAGTATATGTGATAATATGAGATATATAAACGTTCGTTTCTGACTCTATACTGCATATATATATATATATAACTATTTATGTGTTTGTTTGTATGTGTATGCGTATATGTATATCACGCCTCCCTCGTGTTTTTTTCCCTCGCATGGGTTGTATCACTGATGCTCACTCGGCGTGTAACGGCGAATTATCCACGGGCTTTTAGCCATAGTTCTAGCGTGAAATCAGTGTAACAACCACACCTAAACCCAAAGGTGGTGTATGAATATTCTTGTCTTTTCATAATCGAGAAAAAATATGACAATGTTTTCTTCTAATGAAATTCACTGGAATGTTCGAATGAAATAGATGATAACGTTCTATTACATACACGTGCACATATTGCACGTACACATATACAAATACATTAAATACAAAACAATAATACCTATAAATGATGTACGAATGTTCTTGTCTTTTCTATAATAAATCAAGGAAATTGACAAGAATTTGTTTTACTAACTAAATTCGTTGGAATGATTAAATTAATTCATTATAATAAACTGTTAATCATATATAGACACACACACACACACACACACACACACACACACACGTGTACAGATTCATTGAATATTGATTTCAGCGAAAATTTAATTACATTAGTTTGTCTCTTTGAGTGTTTGGTAAATGTAACTAACTTTAATTACGAATTACCAAATAACGAATTGAAGAATGGTTACTGTTGTAAATGCGTTACATATAGGATGTAGTTAACAATATCGACGTGGATGTAAACGTGTGGTTTGTGGAATGAATGAGTAACAGAAAGAGAGAGAGAGAGAGAGAAAGAGAGAAGGGGTTGAAGAAAACTTGAAATCGTAGCTGTGACACATAGCCTAAATGATTTCAGCAGAAATGCACTTAACAGAGTCTTGTTCTAATGCCATTACCTCGTCACAATCATCCATCCATTCGTATTCTTGATGATAAGAAAAAGAAAGAGTGATTGAGATGATAGAACTACAAAGTATTCAATAGAACAGATGTTAGGATTGATCAAGGGAGATATACTAAGACGACTCGTATCTAAACTTCCTACTTTTACTACGTTAGATAAATTAAAGATTGAAAAGAAAAATATATGTCAAAGGTTCTTGGATTCTTGGAATCCAAAAAGCGATCGTTTTGGTGGTCGTGGCAATACCTAAAGCAGGCTAGAACGTGTAAACCCCATATATCCAATTAGATTCGTATAATCCGTGCACGTTAGCAGAGAGGGTGTCTCTAGCTTCTGCGATCCCCCTTCATTCTCTCGCTCACTCTCTCTCTCTCTCTCTTACTCTCAGTGATTGTATGTGTGTGTGTGTGTATGATTCGTTGGTGAGGCTGCGTCTGCGCAATGTACTCCAACGCTAAAGTACTAATTTATGGGCACATATGAGACGACTATAGTACGCGCTACTGTGCCAGGAAAGGGACTCTAGCTTGTGCACGGAACTATAGTGGGGAGAAACAGGAGGGTAGGGTAGGGTATGGGTAAGGTAGGGTATATCGGAGAACACAGAGGCGGGCTTTGCATGCGATATCAATAAATCAAGTCCCTGGGACCCCGGCAGCTTAGGAGGGCACTACGTGGCCAGAATCAACAGCTCATAACGTCGGCTAATAGCTACCCGCGGTGGGGTCGAAGATATTGTCCTAACGCCCAGGGACATCTTACCCACCTAGTGTTGGATTCTCTATCTCTATCTCTCTCTATCTCTATCTCTATCTCTCTTTCTTTCCATCTGTTCTTCCTTTTCTATTCTCTTGCTTTCTTTCTTCCTTCGTTTCTTTCCTTCCAACTTACCACCCTACAACACCATTGCTAACTCACTCGAAGAAAAATCGTCGTTGGTGCTTCGATAAAGAGAACCTGAAAAGATACTTGCTACTAGGTAGTAGCGTTTGCTCTTGCGCTTCGTGCCATGAAAATATCGATTTCGAGGGTTTCGCCCAACGTATCTTTACCGAGATTCTCGAATTAATACACGAATGAGTTCATGAAATATATATATATATATTATAATATAAATATATAATATAATATAATATAAATAATATAATAATATATAATAATATAATAATATAATAATATATAATATTTATGGACACACACGCATGAGATGTGTGAAACACGAGTTTAACGTTATCTTTAATCTCGATTCTCTGAAGTTTTTTTTTCGGTATAATCGCATAATCTATAATTAAATTTAATTATAAACGCTAGAAAGAAAAAGAAAAGAAGAAGAATAATAAAAAAAAAAAAAAGAAAGGGGATTAAGAAGAAATAAAACTTTCTTTCGAATAAAATTCAAACGTGAAAATAATAAGAGAATTATTTCGATTTTGAAATTTGTATTTAGATTTGCGTATAAAAATCGGTCAAGTGTGCCAGTTTAAAACGAGTTCTCCATTTCGTACGAACGAACGTACGAACTTAACTTACACTTTCGATTTTCATTCGGCGAAACACGGCTATATGACCGCGTGCGTTGTAAACCAAGAGAGGAAAGGAAGAGTTGTGAAGCTAAGAAAAACCGTTATTCACTTCACGAGCCGTGTCGACCCATTGACCTGCGTGAAAGAGAAAAATTTCACCATCGCGAATGAGTGAGACTTACCTGGCTGTCGATGACGAGATTCTTAGTCGAATGGTGGTATGGTGGTTGGTGGTGATGGTGGTGGATGATAACCAATTTCCTTTTATTTTTCATTTCTTTTTTCTTTTTACTTTTTTATTTTATTCATCGAATTTCTTTATTTTTCGAATTTTTTCTTCTAATTTCTTTCATTTTTATAGATTGTATATTAAATATAGTATGTTTTTTTTTTTAATGTTTTTTNACTATTTTTTCTCTTTCCTTCGCTATTTCACTGGACGACCTGTTCGTACAGTGATAATGCGTGATAATTGACACAACGTATATATATATATATATATTGCTATCTTTTTTTATATCTTGTTCTTTAGTTTTTTAATTTAATAAATAAAAAACAAATTCTTAATATTTTTCTTTATTTTTCAAATTTTGTGTAGATTGTAAATTATTTTTTTGTTATTTTATTTATTCATAGGTTATTATAAATATCATTGGTTTGACTTCTTTCTACTTGATATCGCATGCACAATTATTTGATTATATTTTAATGGAGTAGAAAATAATATGTTTGTGCGTATGTTTATTAATATTAAAATTTAAGGACTGCAATTTTGTACTCTCCCTTTTATGGGTCCGAGTCATTTCTTTACGAACATCTTCCTACATCAATCCAATACTACCAAAAAAGGCCCATCTTTTTACCGCCTTTTTAGAGTCAATAGTAAATGGTTTTTATTTCCCCAAATAGATCACACAACCATTTTATTAACCGTACCCACGTTGTTTGATTTTAGTGATCTTATGGGAACTTAATGTAATCCAACGTAGAATGGAATAAAATAAAAACGTGTTTATTTTAAAAAATCCAACTTGTCTAGACCGTAGATTGGTTACTATTCTTTAAATTTATTGCGAATAAAACTGGTGATGCATTTGTTCAAATTTTTTACAAAAATTAAATATAACACGAGATAGATTTAATATATATATTTTTTTTTAAATTATTTCTCACATCAATTTTGACCAATATTTATCCATATTAGTTAATAAACATAATTATTGTGAATAAAAAGAATACAGTTTGTTTTGATAATTATATTAACGAATGATTGTTATGCTTTAGGTATGGTTTCAAAATCGTCGGGCAAAATGGAAGAAACGTAAGAAGACAACGAACAACATGTTTGGTGCGACCGGTACTTTGCTACCGTCGCATGGTTTGCCACCTTTTGGTCCAGATCTTTGCGGAGCTGGGATGTTTCAAGCACCCGCGGAGAGATGGGGAGTGAGTACAGGTCAGAAGTAAATAATTTTCTTTCTAAGAAAAACTTTATCTTTTTCTGTGACTCGCGTATTTTTTTCATTATTATTTATTCACCCTATCCAAAAACACGAGCCGGTGATTATTACAGTGGTTTGTGTCAATAATAATATCAATATTTTATTTTATGACATTTAATTTCTATTCTATACAGTATTATAATGTTTTATATCAAGACTTTTAAATTTGTAAATTTTACTCGAATTTCTCCGACCCCATATGAGGTCATCGGACAATTAAAAAGTTCTGTTTTATACAATAGTATTGAATTGTGTGCACTTGTAAGTATAATATTATCTGAATCAATAAATAATATCAGAGTTGGCAGTGTATATATATATATATATTTTACTTATAAATTAATAATTATTTATATTATAAAAATAATGTTTTTGTTCAATTCTTTAACTTTGTCCACTGTTATAATTACCCGCGCATGTGTGTTTGTATTATTTTTTTGATAATTATTGCTTAAATAATGACAGGAAACACGTGATGTAGGTACAAAGTAATTAATTAGTGTCTATAATGAAAGATAATTAATATAATTTCCAAGTGTAGATAAATTAATCGATAGACACAGATTTACGATCTGTATATTATATTGCATACACACACACACATACATATATATATATCGGTGATTAGAATGAGATTCCTAGGTGTCACTTTAACAAGCGATATAACTAATTAGCAAAAAGTTCATATATTCGGAAGAAGAATAGGAAGAAGTCCAGTTAACTGGCAAAGTCGACGACGACGACGACGACGGTGTTTGACTTTTAATTTAATTTCCTTCCTTCCTTCACACCGACGGAAGGTAACTTCGAATTACTTAAGTCTTTTATTATACCTTCTCTATACGATATCTACACATTACTAAAAAGATGAATAAAGAAAAAAAAAAACAAGAAAGAAATTGCTTGCCTTTTTGTAGGATGAATTATTTCAATTAAAACATTTTAATTCGATTAAAACGAAATTTGATAAAAATGTTAAGACTCACTCACTCTCTCTCTCTCTCTCTCTCTTTCTCTCTTTCCGTTTTATTGTAAATTGTATTACTATGAATAAGATCATACTTAATCATAAACTTATCTTTTGTAGGTCTCGGCCTGGGACAAGGCGGTATGGGCATGGGTGCTTATGGACAATTAGGTCAACAAAGCCCCGGTACACTTGGCAACTTGGGTCTTGGTAACTCTGGTCTGTCGATCAGCAGTCCTTCCCAAACGGTCTATCAAACGAATTACGGATTAAATTCTCTTGGTAAGTCAACATTGTCTTGGTAACAAGCAAAATAACTTTGAGAAAAAGATGTTTCACTCGAATAATATTCACATAGAATATTCATTGATACAAGTTATTAGATTGGTCAATAAATAAATGTTGAAATGAACAATATTTTACATGCAAATAAAACGCGCGACACAATGTTATACACAATATTATTATATTAGGTTTACTTACACATGTAAGTAAAGTAGTGATTGAGTGAATAAATAATTTCAAAATTTGGTATCTGAAGTTTCCACTGTATTCTATTTAAATTCTACCCGATTTATATTTTATTTTCTCTCTTTTTTTTCTCCATTCATACAGATAATACCGTGTTAACTATTAACGTGCAGTTAATAAAATCTCTATTACTAGTTTCAACGAAAATTGAAAATATAACAATATTTCGTAGTTTAAACAGTGATATTCCAGTTCGTGGGCGCTTATGGTTGCTTCGATAATCGTCTTGCCAAACTTTTCGAACTGTGATCTTCTAAAAAACGACGTTTGTGCAAACATTATCAATATCGAGAGAGGGAGAGAGAGAGAGAGAGAGAGAAAGAAGCGTGTCTTTGACGAAGTCGTTAAACGTTACACGATGCATTATCATTCCGAAGGAGAGTTATGCGCCTGCACGTAAGGAATTTGAGACAGAAACATAAACTCCATCCTCCCGTCTGTTTACGCAGGCAAACTCCGAGGCTGGTCTCGCACCTAGGTGTGAGATCTTTCGCTGTATATTTACCATAACATCTCGATGCATCCTGTCTTCGCTGAGTTACGCTTCGACTAAGTCTGCGGATCTTATATATGCATGTATGCATAGATGTGTATGTGTGTGTGTGTATGTACGAATATATATGTGCTTATCTCTTTTTTGAACGGGTCTGTCTATGTGGTATAACTCGAAGGATCCTTTGTTTCGAGAAACAAGTTTTCTTGTATTCTTCTGCAATTTGTTCTTTTTTTAATTTACCAACTCCTCTTTCATTCGCGTAAAAATATCTTTGAAAAACAACGAAGATAAATATTCATATTTTTTAACTAAGAATTTATTGACAAAATGTCTTCCTTAAAATATCACAAAAAAATCAATGTTGAGACGAATTTATAGTAAATTTAAGATCGTAGGTGTATCTGTTAAGAAAATCTTTCTATATTCTCATATTTCATAGCGTAACACAGTTTCACAACTCACCGAAGGGACTACTTAACAGCACAGCAAAGTCAGCTTGTACGTAACGCGTATATATGTCTATGTAAGTATATGTATGTACATACATATATGCATACATCTACAATATATATATATATATATACGTTGTGTCAATTATCACGCATTATCACTGTACGAACAGGTCGTCCAGTGAAATAGCGAAGGAAAGAGAAAAAATAGTTTTAAAGAAAATGAAGTTGGAAGAAAAGAAAGAGACAGAGATATAGCAGAAACGTTGGATATGTTTGTGTATGTATATGTGTGTGTGTATTTTCGAGCTTACGCACGTATGAACGGTCCTTAATGTTGAAAATGTTCCACGTTAGAAACTTAAAGCCGAGTGGTGACCATGTTCTTCTCTTCTTCTTCTTCTTTTCTTCTTCTTCTTTTTCTTCTTTTTCTTCTTCTTCTTCTTCTTCTTCTTCTCGTTCTATGGCTACCACTCGCCTTTTACGTTCTTCGATAATACTTAGGGCAAACAGCTTTTAGAGCAGACCTATCTTTTTTCGCTTTTCAATGATAATTAACACCGAGAGAGCGCGAGAGGCTCGACTCCAATAATTTTCTCGAGTTCCACTTTGAAACTATTTTTTTTCTTTTTTTACATTTCCATCCATATCGATATTATTTCGACTTATGTGAATTTTTGATATCGTCCATGTTTGTCATTTAATTTTTTTATATGATTGAGAATCATTGTCTTTTGCGTCTACAAATTTGTAATATAACTTTTATACTTGATATGTATCAAAAATGGATTTATCCGAATCTTTGCGTTATCATCAACATTCATTTCACACACACAATTTAATTATTAAATCAAAATATTATATAAATAAAAATATATTCCTTAACATTGAATTTCTCTTGATCTATTATTGTATCCTAAGATCAAATATTTCGATAACATTTTTTTATTATAGCCCCCATGAATTGATTATTATGTTGAAACGTAATAAAATTTGTTATAATATGTTGCTTGTAAGATTTTATAGAGGGTTAAATCGATCTCCTTTCTTAATACGTTTTACAATGTTTCGACATTTTTTTCTTCGACGTCTAAAGTAAAAAAGAAAAAAAAAGAAGAAAGAAGAAAAACATGATTATTATCTATTCCCGCGTTCTTTCCTTTTTTTTTCCCGTCTAATGTAAGTTCCTTTCGGAAAAAGGGGTGCAGCCTTCTCTCCGCAAACTCGAGTTCCCATAAAAAAGTTTCTCCCTTCGTGAGTTTTCAAGCTACTCTTCTTCTTATTCTTCTTTTTCCTCGGTGGTGGCCACCAACGGCGGGCTGAGTGTTTTATGACTCGTGTTCGGTAGCACGACCCACGCACTTTGTGAATCTACCGCATTAATATCGTCATACAGTACAAGTCGGAACATCTTTACCGAAAGAAAGCACCCTTAGAAATTTCTCCCTTGCTACCTGCTAGATCGACATTTCATCTTTGTGATATTCGGTCAACGAATATCGTCAAGTTTATTTCAATAAACATCGGTTAATTTTGTTTTACAAGAATTTTGATTCAACCCTTCAGTTACTTGCGATCCCTTTATATGAATCGTCTATACAGAAGCATTGCATGAATTACTGACCCACATTGAAGTCGTATACTATACAACGATAAGCACGTACGAGCTAATTTATATGAAAAAATATTAATGTCAAAGAGTATGCCGTATAACGAAAGAATTAAATTTAATTTTCGGCCCTTTTTTTCTTTGATATTTTTTTCCAAACACATATAATATATTATTAATTGAATATTTTATTTAGTATTAAAATCGTTTAATATGTGAATTATTCAAATATTTGATAATTCTTACCCCTCTTTGAAATGAAAAGAAACGTAT
The DNA here is from genome assembly GCF_001313835.1 of Polistes canadensis. NCBI lineage: Eukaryota > Metazoa > Arthropoda > Insecta > Hymenoptera > Vespidae > Polistes > Polistes canadensis. The sequence goes on along the minus strand of NW_014569705.1, from coordinate 12,313 downwards.
GCTTAAATGTTGTAGAGAGTTGTTATTGTCGGATCGTACTTATCAGGACAACGAACGAAACGAGAATGAGGGGAGTCTCGAATATTAACTGTCGGTAGAATTTTATATGTAAAATTCCACATATTAATTTAATACTTTTTTGTTACTATTTAGTATACAACAAACTATTATTTTTATTTTTATATCTATATAAATTCGTATACCTTAAAAAATATCATTCGATCTATATATAATTTTATTTTCTTGAATATAAATATTATAATATCGAACATCACCAATTTTTTTTTTTGATCGTTTATTATAAAATTGGTGTAAGTACATTTTTGAAATCAAATTGAGAAAACAAATAATTCTAATTAATTATTAACAAATCATCAAAGTTATGTATTTTTATACACAATTTTGTTTCAAAACTAAATTTATATTACTCTTATAATAAACGATCCATATTATAAACATGATATTCTAAGAATAGTTTTACCGAATAGAAAAATTCTAAATTTATTTTTACCAGATATTTATATATAGAGCAATAGTATCATTTTCGTGGATCCATACTTTACCAAAAACACTATAATCAGAGTTTCATATCTTGAAACAAAAAACAATATATTGCAATTCTATTTAACAAACCAATATTGATTTTATTGTTCTCGATAAAGTAACATGTTCGGGCACTCTGTATATTTAAAATAATATTATTTAACGTAACGTTAACATTTGTGTATAATAATAACGTGAAATTAAAAATTAACAGGAGTCGTACAGGTCTCGGCGTCACGGGGTTCACCACCAGGAGGATCTTCGGTTGGTGGTGGCCAAGGAGGAGGATTAAATTCGGCGTTGAATTGTGCGCAAGGTTCACCGGGTTCGAGTTCAGGAGGTGGAGGATCGGCAGCAGCTGGTGCAGGAGGAAGTGGTATATCTTGCGTTGGTGGTGAAGTCAATGCGGACGAAGCGTCGGGATGGAGAGGTGCTCATATTATTACAGGACTTAGGCGTCGAGCAACGGATACCTCGCAACAGTATAGTCCGCAATCGCATCCACCACCATCGGCTCCATTACCGTACACTCATGGTATGGAATACAGCTCCGCGTACTGAAATCTTCTTCGAGTTATTCAAAGTTTCCCGCTACTCCTCGTACAGTCGGCCATTTTGGTTACGAGATGACGCGTCACGTGACGTTAGCAAGAAACAAAAAGCGATTTCAAAAAAGGAAATAAATTATCAGTGTTTGTTTGCGGATTATTTTGTCGTTACGAAACTTCATGGATGTAATTAATTAATTCAATAATTAATTAATTAAGCTTCCGTTGGTACATATATGTCGATAATATAATATATTATAAATAAGAATAAGGAAAAATTAGGTAATAGAAGAAGAAAATGTGAAGAGGATAAAGTTGCAATGTATTTCATCTACGAGAACGATAATTATTAGATTAACGTGATTTAATAATATGAAAATCTAGTCGATCTTGTTATCTATCTCTGACAAAAGATGATACGTTTGATCGTCAAGACTTTCGTCATAAACGGTGATTATAGCGGTGAACGTTTTACGAGAAGACGAAAACGAAGAATAAAAAGAAGTAAAAAGAAAAAAAAAAAGAAGAAGTATACGACGAGTTATCTTAGTATTATGGTATACGATGAGATTCAAGGAGATGACGCATTTTCAGTGAAATAGTCAACGATAATGATCAAGTTTACTTAATTACCGAAATATCTTCTGCTCTCTTTCTCTCTCTCTCTCTCTCTCGCGTCGTTTTACGTATAATAATAATTATTATTATAATAATAATACTAATAATAATAAAATAATAATAATATTAATAATAATAGTAATAGTTATTAGTAATATTAATATTAATAATAATAATAATAATAATAATGAAAAGGCATTGTAAATATTATCTTAAGGAATTGACGTGAAAGCTATTGTATCGATATCATAATTATTCATTTTTCATGATAAACGCAAGACGCGTAATGGATATTAGTCGATGTTTATGGTGTCGGGAGAGAATCTTATTAACTTAATTACAATTAGACCAAAATTCGTCGATATGGTGCTTTGAGAGAAATTCGTCGAGTATCTAAATACTACATATACAGTATCTTTTTTCCGAATATCGAATGACGATATATCCTAAATCCACATCGACCGGTTTTATGATACCTTCGCGTTATTTTGTCTCCCAAACTTGTAAGATATTTCTTTCTTTCTTTCTTTCTTTCATTCATTCATTCATTCTTTCTTTCTTTCTTTCTTTCTTTCCTTTTACTTTTCGAGAATATTTTTCTCATCCTTTCGTCGCTCACACCTTTTGTGTTAGACGTTATGTCATTATAACCGACCAACCTTTTCGAATATCGAGTCGTTTCTTTTTGCTTTTTCTTTTTTAAAACGTATGAAAATACGTCATAAATTAAGGTCGGTTGTGTCTCGTCGAAGTATGTCGAAACTTTGAAAAAAAAAAGAAAAAAAAAAAAGAAAAAAAAAATACAACGAGAAAGAAAAAAAGAAAAAGATTTGTAAAACTCAATATAAACACAAAAGAAACATCTCGAGTTTGAAATAAATGGACACATATTCTCGAAAAAAAATCAGTTAAGAAATGAGACGAATTATTAAAAAAGGAGAACATAAAAAATGATAAGAATCTCGTGGATCGAAATTTCGACAGATTTTTCGGCTATCCGTCCGAGAGGAAAGATGTTTAAAAAAAAAAAAAAAAAAAAAAAAATAAATAAAACAAAAAAGAAGAAAAAGAAAGAAAGATGCAGAGAAAAAGAAAGAAAGATGCAGAATCTCTTATCAGGAACATTATTATAATAATTAAATACTATTAATGAACTAATAATAATAACAATAGATCGTT
>NW_014569705.1:0-9420 GCF_001313835.1 Polistes canadensis | reverse complement strand
GAAAAAAAAAAAAAAAAAAAAAAAAAAATAAATAAAACAAAAAAGAAGAAAAAGAAAGAAAGATGCAGAATCTCTTATCAGGAACATTATTATAATAATTAAATACTATTAATGAACTAATAATAATAACAATAGATCGTTAAATGATTGTCACCGAAAGACACCAAGGTCCGTATAATTAAATAATAAAGTATACGTTTAATTAAGGTAGTAGTACATAATTAATAAAATCAGCACAAGAGAGAGAGAGAGAGAAAGAGAGAGAGAGAGAGAGAGAGAGAGAAATAAATAGTATGATGATAAAGATAATGGTAATGATTATAATATCGTATTTCAACGATAAGATGAAACAAGTCCTTAAATCGCGACAAAAGAAAAAACAGAAAGAAAGAAAGAAAAGTAAAGAAAAAAAAAAAGAATATTTACTATTAGAACGAGTATACTTGGACATTGTGATATTTACGAAGTCTGTCGTCGACTTCCCTATTCCCTCTTCATCCCTCAATTTTCTTTACCTCAATACTACCCTTAGCCTCAATTCCTTAAACCTCCTTCCTCCCCACCACAATTCCCTTTGAAAAATTTCCTATCATTGTTTTTTTTCTTTCAGACAATTGAGCGACTCTACTCTGACATTAAAAAAAAAAAAACGAGATTTATTATCTCCGTCATTGCGAAAAATAACGTAATTGAATTAATTAAAAAGAAAAAAGAAAGATAACCTATCGAACGAGACGACGACGATTATTCTAGTTACGAATTTACGATGTAGAATTGATCTTAGGTGAATAAACAAAAAAAAAAATTAAACTATTATTATAAATAACATGATGAAATCTAAATAATAAATAGGCAAGTTGTCGGTGTATTATTAATACGAAATGTATACGATTTTTAATGTACAAAACTAAAACACGGGAGAAGAGTAAAAAAAAAGAAAAAAGGAAAAAAGAAAAAGGGAAATGAAAAAGAAAAAAAACTAATAATGATAATTATTATTATTATAGCGTGCTAACGAGTGTAAGATAATTTGTCTTCTGTCTTTCGATCATTTTGTTTCCTCGTCTTACATTCAAACGCGAAAAAAAATAAATTTCAACGCGCTTAACAATACTATCATCATTGTCACAACCACCCCTACCCTATCCAATCCACATTTACCCTCATTCCCAAAAATATTATATCAGACGATTATTGTTCATATTTGATGAAAGATATGAGTACTTTTGGTTTCTTTTTAAATTTATATAAATTTATATTTTGTCTTTTCTTCTCGTATTTGAAATGTTCAAATTGCATCGAAAAGTTAAGTTCGAATTGGAATAGTTCAATTTTAATTTTGCTTGATCATGATCGCGATTGTTCGTTGATATAAATAAGAAAAAGATTAAAAAATGAAATTATTCATGAAATGAGATTTTTTTAATCACTTAATCAATTAATCGCAAGCGTTGATTATTCCTTGATCATGCATATACTTATAACTGTTATTTGTAAATTGATCTATATATATATGCTATTTAATTTATTTGATAAACATACGTGCATAAATCGATGAACGGTGAGATACGAATAAAAATGAGAGAAAGTGAACGAATGTGTTGTAAGTATGTACGTGTGTATCTGTGTATGTTTGTGTATGTACGTTTGTAAATGCGTGAGAGATGGAAGAGGCATAATTTACGTTATCCCGCACAATTTGGCACTTATAAATATATTGCAGTAAAATGAAACATTTTGTTCAAACATGCTTCTAATCATGCGAATGTGTTACTTTAAAAAATACTAAAATATATTTAAAAATATATCTTTCGCATTTGTTCCATTTTTAGGAGCCCAATCGAGAGTCATGGAATAAATAAAATAAAAATGAAAGCATTTGCGTGGGTGAAAAGTTTCTAGGTGGGTCAAGGATTCCTGGATTATTTTCAAAATCAATGACTTATTTTTTTCTCAAAACATTTAAGGAAATTTTGCGAGTTAGGCTTGTTTCACGATGTGAAAGAAAAACAAAATTAGTTTAAAAAGTTTCAAGACGAAGTAATTGATTTTTAAAATCATTTAAGAATTTTTGATTCACCCCGTACTTTATAGAAAGAAATGTCTGAATAAAAAGAAGATGATGTTGATGACGATTAAACAAACAATGGAAAACCAACACAAAAAAGAAAAATTAAAAACAAAAAAAAAAATTATGGACTGACTTCGTCGCACTTTTGTCACACAGATCCCATTTATCGTCTTTTAGTGATAAATAGATGAACTTTAATTTTCATCGTTATATACATAGTTGTGTATAGAGGTCTCAACTAAATGTGTAAAAATAAATCATTAAGAAAGTATAAACAAATATCGAAGTCTCTTGCCGCTCACAAAATACGTCGAAGAAATTATTTCGTTTTTTTTCAATTAGTGTATATCAATAATAATGATAATAAAAAGAAATAAAAGAAATATATACACATAAATTTTATTGAAAATATATTATATTTGAATAGGCGCACACAGATAAAGATATAGTAATGCTACTCGTGGAATTAATAATATGCGTTGCATAGATATATACTTTATATAATATTATCATTAATATAATATTATTAATGAATAATATATACCAGGGCTTCTCAAGGTCAAGGCTTCCCAAATGGAATCGTAGAAATTAGAACAAGACTAAAAAATGTCTGAACGCACAATTACCAAAAATTAATTCTAAACCAGTTTAACTGAACTACATATATAATATATTTATTAGTTTATGATAGTAAAAAAGAAGATAGTATAGAATCTATACCCAGGGTTGTGAAAATATTTGCTCAGGTAAAGGGGGTCGCCAAGTATAAAAGTTTGAAAAGCCTTGATATATATTATACTAAATAATATTAATAATATTAGTAATACAATATTATATGAAATATATATAATATAATATATATTATATATATATTATATTGAAGAAGGAAACACGTAAATAATCATAAGGGATTTTAATTTATTGTGTATTTCAGACAGGTAATAGACGCAAAGATAAGAGATATCAATTATTAATCAGGTACTATATGCGTGTAGAAAAAGATCATTCATTTTCAACGAGATTCCAATGGAAAGTATTTTTTCATTTTTTTTTTTCTTTTCTTTTCAGGAAGTTACTTATCGTTACTGTATTTTTTTATTTTTAGGTGTTTTTTCTTTTATATTTTTGTTTTTTTTTTTTTAATAATAGAGTCCAATAGACTATATAGATAGATCATTAGGAACAATTATAGAGAGGTTGTGAAAGCACGGTTAACCGTTATAATGCAGTCATCGTTTAGTAAGTAGCTGATAGTTTTAAAGCCAATTACTTATATCGATACTCTCGTTTGTGTATATGTGTGTATGTGTGCGATTAGCTATACTTAAATAAGCAGTCATCAAAAACAACAATAGAGATATTCGATTACTATTATCGTCATTGGTATGATTTATACGATATGTCTCTGTATAATACTGTATAATACTGTATAATATATCATTCTGTGTGTATGTGTGTGTATACATGTGACATAGACTTTTTTAAATTGTTAATACTTAACAGTTATTAATCAACGATTTGAATTTAAAATTTTTTTTTCAACTTTTTGTTTCTAAGAAAATTCAAATCCTTAATTGTTTGTAAAAAGTTGGATACAGCAGAGTCGTTAAAACAGCGATAAAAATAGAAAAAATAATTTATGCGAATATCGAATACGATTTCGTGTGAACACGTTTTAAGTTCTTATAATATTTTATCATCGAAATTAGTACTATTATTTTTAGATTAAAAAATGCGATTAAAATGCAATCTTGTATTACATGTTTTGTTTCAACTTCTTGCTTTGAAACGTTTTCATCCATTTACTAAGTCGATAATAAGTAATCTATCTTATCTACAGTTTACTGTTTTATCAACGATCATTTTTACCGACTCGAATGAAAGCTGTTGCATTTTTCAAATTAAAAGATCCTAAAAAGATTTACACACACAAAAATTTCTATATTCGAAAAAGATGTTAACTTTTCTTTAAAAATCGTAGAATACAAGAATAAATAAATGGCTTTGTCCTACAGCCACTTTGTTTAAGATATTTCTCAGTGATCATAGTATTAGTATAAATAACTAATTTTTGGAAATATTAAAATACATAAATATAAATATATATCATCGTCGTAAAATCGTCTTAAGAAGTCATAAAAAGTATGATTATATTCTTTTTTCATACACCAAATTCTAACGATATCCATATTTTGAATATTATATATATATATATAACGTGATTTTTATATAAATAATATTAAATGCACTCAGATTTACGCTTTCAATTATGTTGACACGATTCAACATTTTCTTTTATGTGCTTAACAAATTTTTGAAAGATATTTTTATAAAAAAATATGTTGGACAGAATGCAATGTTGAAATTGAAGCTTATTATCATACCGTATCACAATCTTAATTACAATTTTGAGTTAAATTATTATTACTCAAATTCTAAATAATATTTCAATATATATATCGTCGCTCTTAGATTATTTAAAACATATTTATTAATTATTTGATTACCTTTCAATTCGAACAATTTTAATGCACACACAACCGATCATTTGAAACTCCAAAACACAACCACTTGTTTGAAACTCTTCAACACACAAATGTTCAAACGTTTTTGGAATCACGTATGTGCAGGTTATATTAGTTCTATTAAAAAAAGCGATAAGAAAATTACTTGTTAATTGGCGATCGCTGATTAATTGATTCGCTGCCTCGCTTTATAGCGAAGCATTTGTTTTCATTTGATCGAGGACTTTCTTTTCCCTCTGAACCACGAACGTGGTAAGTATTTTGAATTTAATGTGTCAATTATATTATTATATGAATTTTCTATGCGTTGATATAGTTTAAAAATTATAGATTTTAGAATTATATGAAATTTGATTTTAAAATTAAAAATTTAGTTAATTTGAATTACGTCGTTCGAATATTCCAATGATTAGTTTTTGTACGTTCGATTAATTTTCAAGAATATCCATTTTGTTTCTTCTTGCTTTTCAATGTTCATATACATTTTTAATATATGTTACTTTCGAGTAGGGTTATTTTGTTTTTGTTCACGTATTTAAATCATCATGTTTAAACTATGTTCAGGACGTTCCTCATCTGAAGTTTCTGGTTCTGTGTTCAATTTACTGAAGTCTCGTTTGTTGGGACGCTTATTAGAGAACTTGAAACCTTTACCTTTTCGTTTTTCAAGTAAGTTGGAAAGTTTAAAGTTTTCTCTTCTTTCCGCTTCCCAATGCATTCTTTTACGCATCATTAATAAACATCCTGTCAGACATATAAAAAAATTGTTATGGTTTAAATTATTGCAACATTTAAGCGGCAACAGTATTTGCATATAACTTGTATTAGGTTCCACAAGGAAATAAAAAAGATTTTTATAATTGTGCGCTGAAATCAATTTATATTTTTTAATAGCGTGTAAAGATAATAATAATAAATATATAGACAATATACAATAAAATATAAGAAGCATATAAAATAAAGGAAGCTAATTAAATATACATAAACTATATCAAATAACATGTCAATGGTACATTAAATAAAATATCAATTATTATGCAATTAACAAAATACATATTTGTAGGAATATTATTAATTATTTGAGCAATGTGCTTAGATTATTACTGGAATGTATTAATACTATACAAAAACCTCGAATACAGTGATATCAAAACACTCCGTGTGTAAAAGTATCAAAATTTTCTAAACATATTGTTAACGTTATAATATATCACAAAATGAACTTGACCTTTTCTCTAAAATCTAATTAGAATAAGTAAAAGGAAGAGCATATTAAGTATAAATATTAAAATAAGTCATAATAAATTAAAATAATTACAGTACATGCAAACCAAATTCCACCAATCGGTCAGACATGCATATACATAAACATAATTGCGATGATACAAATTATTTGGAAAGAAATAAATTACTCATTCAACCAATTTTTCAAATTCAACATTAGCCTCTTCGTAATGATAGAATCTACCTCTTTTTTGACACCTTGCTATAACAGCAGCGATAGCCACACAAACTGTGATAAAAATAACAGCAGTTGTAACAAGAGATAATATTAAAGTTGCCATAGCTGTTTTTGAATTAGACAATTCTTCAGAATCTGTATCAGTTAAAGGTGCGGTTAGATGATGAGTCGATGAATGAGTTGAATTTTCTACTTTAACATTGGCTGTCGATTCTGTGATATAAAATCATAAAGTAAATTAAGTTAATTTATCGTTTTCTTCCATATTCAATCAAAATCTACTTACTTTGTAAAAACTTATATATCTTGAATGTGTCTAAATCTACAATGTAAATTTCTGATCCATCTTTGCTTACAGCTATGTCATGTGGTCTTTGAAATCTTTGCTTAGGTGCAAATTGTGATAATATATTCCCTGTATTGATGTCTACAATAGAACCATGAATATGCTCATTCTGATAACCTGGATTGGGTCCATTGATCAAGTAAATTTTTTCTTGTGCATATGCTGCACTGTAGATTTTTGTACCGATATTAGGATGCTTGTACTGTTTATGGAATGTGCCGTTGCTAGCAAAAAAACAAGAAACTCTACCATTTTCTCTATCGACAACAAAAATGTAATCGAGATTATGTGCTAGAGCTAATGCGTGTGGTAAAAAGAATGCACTAGGCGGTGGTGATTGTAGATAATTCATACCTAAAGAAAATAAATATATATATATAGATTAGCGGTATTACAAGATTAAAGGATAAAAGATTTTCTAATTTTTTATTCTAGTAGTTAGAAAAGTTTACCTTCCCAATGGCGGCCCCATTGCAAGATTTGTTCACCTTTCTTGTTAAACTTAATAATTCTAGAATTACAATAACCATCGCTGACAAAGAAATCTCCATTTAATTGTACAGCGACCGCTGTTGGCTTACAAAATCTTGTTTTATCGTTACCAGGCTCAAAAGCTTCTCCAAGAATTAGAGACGGTTTTATAATACTGTGCTTGAATAAGGCAACTCGATCATACATATCAATTTGTACAAATTCTGTATTGTATTGTTCTCTTTTTAAATCATTCCAGCATGCCTCTATATCGCTAGCATCAAATTTCAATACTTGATGTAAGGCAACGTCTGTAATCCAGTAATTTCCTTCGAAGTCTACTGTCAATCCATGAGGTAAATAAAACATATTTTTACCCCATTGCAATAATTTTTTCCCACTCTTATCCATAAGTAGGATAGTGTTTTGTCTTATTGGGCCTTTATTAGGATCAAATTTATTTTCATTGTCAAACGTATCTTGGTCCCAACTTCTATTTCCTCTATGGAACAACACTATGTTTCCATTAGGGTGCAACGATACTGATGATATTTGTCTTAACTTCAAATCGGATCCCCATTGAGAATCCCATTCTATATCTATGAGAAAAATTACATATACATTTGTAAATAATATAACAACTATTTTAATGAATATAAAAGAATTCTTACTTGGATCTAATACTTCTGGAGATTGTGTAGATATTTCACTATCGATTGTATTAACATTTTGTATCTGCATGTTACGATTGGAAGGAAGTGTTGGATTCCATTGCGGTGCTAAAGGTCCTACCTTTCTATCTGTATTGTCTGAGTATTCAGAATACTCGTTAATATCAAATTTTGTATCAGGTAAGTGAATTGATTTCTCCTACGTAAGAACAGATTTTAATTAGCGTACTTCCATATGTTAATATGTATCCTACTTAAATATATCATTTTTAGAAATTAAGGAGCATACTTACTTGATCATTTGACAAATCTTGAGACAACGTTCCAGTAAAAGCAGAAATGATTAATAAAATATAAAAATAGCATAGAATGTCATGTTGAATGAGCATCATTCTTAAAAAGAATTGTCATAAGCTTTGGACACAAAGTTAATTCGCTCGCTTTAAATCTCATTTAGTACATTGCTCGTTAATCGTACTGTGTTAATTAGGAGATTCTAAGAAACTGTGAGAATGATCTCATGCAAAGTATTATAAAGAAACATATCAAGTTTCTACTGATACTTGAAATACCGTTTGATTTAAAAAAATTCCTAGGATTTTAACTAGACTAGCTTATTGAACATTGTTATTTACTTGTAAGTGCATAGGTTACTACTGACACACAAGATTAAAGTCATCATATTTATTTAATATTTTGTCGAATGATCGTCTGCACATATGTCGACGTGTCAAGAATAAAACCCCACGTTCCTTGTTGAGTAGTGTTACTGTAGACGCACCATATGTTCCGATACTGTCTTATCGACATCCAATGATTTCAGAATTTGATCAGGAGAGGGCGACTCGAGTATTTTCAAGAACTTTTAACACCGTAGGAACGCTGGCAAGGAACCTTAACGGTAAAAAAAAATGAATAAGTGCTCTTAATTGAACACTATTTGCTCAAATTTATCTTATCAAATATTTTTTATTAATCGTTAATTAGTTGAAAATAATTATTACACTTTGAATAATTATGAAATGAAAACGTCATGAGTGGGAGATATGTTATGCACATGCGCAACCACAAATACAAAGCGCAAGCACACTTGGAAAAAAATGAACATAAAGTTGTATACCTGCAGGGGATATATTTAAGGTTAATAATGTATAAACAATAGGTAAATATTTTCATTTTTTCATTTTTTCATTTTTTTCTGCTGTTAAGGTTCTATGCCAACTTTTTTGTGGTAAAGTATATAAAAACTTACAAGTCCCCTTTTTCCAGCATCATTTTTGTTACCACTGGGACCACCATTGGACGATAGTATGTACTTAACGCGATGACGGTACAATACAATATTCTTTGATAGTATATATAGTATAGTTATATTGTAAGAAAATTTAAGATAATTATATTTAATTTTTAGTGTCTAAATAAGTGTGTGCCTTCAGAAATGCGTTTTTTATACATATATATTTTAAAAAGTAGAAGAAAATCAAAACGAGTAGATGATAAATCCCACGATGATAACCTGTAACAAAAAGAAAACAATATTAATCATACAATCAAATAATACAATAGCCTAACATACAAATCGTCCAGTTCGCAGAGATGCATTTTTCAACTAAATTTTTTTATTTATTTTATCAAATCTTTATTTACCGTTGTAATGAAATTAAATTTAAACGCGTGATTTTACGTTTACATAAAATATATAAAAATAAAGAAATAGGAAAAGTACAAATATTAAGTTACTACAAAAAATATAAAATCTATTAATTATTATGAAATACTTTTAAGCTGCATTATATAAAAAAGGAAAATTGCAAATTTAATAAAATACGATCAAAATGACAAATTTTAAAGACGAAACAAGAAAAAAGAAATTA